>NC_084560.2:36892920-36930420 GCF_033978685.3 Nerophis lumbriciformis
AGACAAAAACAACAACAGCAAACAACAACAACAACAACAATAGAGCAACATCAGCAAATACGGCATGTACAAATATGATGGTAAAAGTAATAGCAAATAAGCAGTTAGCGAAAAATAAAAAATATTACAGAAATGACAATGAGCATTATTACACTACAAATGGATCAATACAAATACCAATAGAAATAGCGCTATTGATAATGAACAATACCAATAATTTACCTTTATTATCAACAATACAGTTGTTTAAATGCAACAATACATATACGTAATGATAACTTGAGATACGAAAGAATGCAGAAAAATGGAGGGGGAGAAAGAGAAGCAACCTACATTAACCTTGTAGATTGTTATAGTAACAATAGGTTAAGCTTTGACATGCTCTCAGGGAGAGCATGTCTCAAATTCCAAGCTGCTGTTTTGAGGCATGTTAAAAAAAATAATGCCCTTTGTGACTTCAATAATAAATATGGCAGTGCCATGTTGGCATTTTTTTCCATAACTTGAGTTGATTTCTTTTGGAAAACCTTGTTACATTGTTTAATGCATCCAGCGGGGCATCACAACAAAATTAGGCATAATAATGTGTCCACGACTGTATATATCGGTATCGGTTGATATCGGAATCGTTAATTAAGAGTTACTTAAGAGATATAATTAAGAGATATTCCGAGACAATATCGGAATATCGGATATCGGCAAAAAAGCCATTATCGGACATCTCTAATCAAAAGGATTATTTGTGATTTGTACATTTTCAGAATGTGTTTGTTTTATTTTTGGCCAAAGTAAAACAAAGAAAACAATCTGAAGTTGTCTTTGTAAGTTTTAATGCCATGATTTTACCAGTCTGGTCCACCTGGGAATAGATTTTCCTCCATGTGGCCCCTGAGCTAAAATGAGTTTGACACCCCTGGTGTAGGCAATCTAAACGTCATATTCGCACATACACGTGTTCTGTCACCTGGGTACTTTAATCCCTGTGAATGGACCCCCCTTCTATTTGACACTGAACAACAACCTACTGCATCAAACCTATTCTCTCGGTGTGCTTGCATCTGTTGCTAGGAGACATATTCCGAGGGTGTGGGTGGAAGGAGGTGCCCTGGGGTTCCTCAAACATTCTGGCTTTGCGACATTTCTTACAGATGCTTTTCCACATTCAGTAAAAAAAAGAAAGCGAAGGTTTTTTAAGTCTTTATTTGAGGCCTTTAAATAATGTCACTGAAAGAAGAAAGGAAGCGCGAGAGAGAGACAAAGAAACTTCCAGACCCTTATATCTGCCTTGGGAATGTGGAGACCGAGGAGGAGGGGCGAGGGTGAAACAGATTATCTGATTGTGAACAGGAATGTTTTGGTTAAACATTGGGAAAGTCAGTAAAACAGCATCAATCACAAACAAAATCCATTTGGAGAGCCTTTGCCCAAAAGATAAATACAAAAGACAACAATTAGTAGTGCTGCGAATCTTTGGGCACCTTTCGATTAGATTCAAAACAATTCCATCCATCCATCCATCTTCTTCCGCTTATCCGAGGTCGGGTCGCTGGGGCAGCAGCCTAAGCAGGGAAGCCCAGACTTCCCTCTCCCCAGCCACTTCGTCCAGCTCCTCCCGGGGGATCCCGAGGCGTTTCCAGGCCAGCCGGGAGACATAGTCTTCCCAACGTGTCCTGGGTCTCCCTCGTGGCCTCCTACCGGTCGGACATGCCCTAAACACCTCCTTAGGGAGGCGCTCGGGTGGCATCCTGACCAGATGCCCGAACCACCTCATCTGGCTCCTCTCGATGTGGAGGAGCAGCGGCTTTACTTTGAGTTCCCCCCGGATGACAGAGCTTCTCACCCTATCTCTAAGGGAGAGCCCCGCCACCCGGCGGAGGAAACTCATTTCGGCCGCTTGTACCCGTGATCTTGTCCTTTCGGTCATAACCCAAAGCTCATGACCATAGGTGAGGATGGGAACGTAGATCGACCGGTAAATTGAGAGCTTTGCCTTCCGGCTCAGCTCCTTCTTCACCACAACGGATCGATACAGCGTCCGCATTACTGAAGACGCCGCACCGATCCGCCTGTCGATCTCACGATCCACTCTTCCCTCACTCGTGAACAAGACTCCGAGGTACTTGAACTCCTCCACTTGGGGCAAGATCTCCTCCCCAACCCGGAGATGGCACTCCACCCTTTTCCGGGCGAGAACCATGGACTCGGACTTGGAGGTGCTGATTCTCATCCCAGTCGCTTCACACTCAGCTGCGAACCGATCCAGTGAGAGCTGAAGATCCTGGCCAGATGAAGCCATCAGGACCAAATCATCTGCAAAAAGCAGAGACCTAATCCTGCAGCCACCAAACTGGATCCCCTCAACGCCTTGACTGCGCCTAGAAATTCTGTCCATAAAAGTTATGAACAGAATCGGTGACAAAGGGCAGCCTTGGCGGAGTCCAACCCTCACCGGAAACGTGTCCGACTTACTGCCGGCAATGCGAACCAAGCTCTGACACTGATCATACAGGGAGCGGACCGCCACAATCAGACCCCATACTCTCTGAGCACTCCCCACAGGACTTCCCGAGGGACACGGTCGAATGCCTTCTCCAAGTCCACAAAGCACATGTAGACTGGTTGGGCAAACTCCCATGCACCCTCAAGGACCCTGCCGAGAGTATAGAGCTGGTCCACAGTTCCACGACCAGGACGAAAACCACACTGTTCCTCCTGAATCCGAGGTTCGACTATCCGGCGTAGCCTCCTCTCCAGTACACCTGAATAGACCTTACCGGGAAGGCTGAGGAGTGTGATCCCACGATAGTTAGAACACACCCTCCGGTTCCCCTTTTTAAAGAGAGGAACCACCACCCCGGTCTGCCAATCCAGAGGTACTTCCCCCGATGTCCACGCGATGCTGCAGAGTCTTGTCAACCAAGACAGCCCTACAGCATCCAGAGCCTTAAGGAACTCCGGGCGGATCTCATCCACCCCCGGGGCCTTGCCACCGAGGAGCTTTTTAACTACCTCAGCAACCTCAGCCCCAGAAATAGGAGAGCCCACCACAGATTCCCCAGGCACTGCTTCCTCATAGGAAGACGTGTTGGTGGGATTGAGGAGGTCTTCGAAGTATTCCCTCCACCGATCCACAACTTCCGCAGTCGAGGTCAGCAGAACACCATCCGCACCATACACGGTGTTGGTAGTGCACTGCTTCCCCTTCCTGAGGCGGCGGATGGTGGTCCAGAATCGCTTCGAAGCTGTCCGGAAGTCGTTTTCCATGGCTTCCCCGAACTCCTCCCATGTCCGAGTTTTTGCCTCCGCGACCGCTGAAGCCGCACACCGCTTGGCCTGTCGGTACCTGTCCGCTGCCTCAGGAGTCCCATGAGCCAAAAGAACCCGATAGGACTCCTTCTTCAGCTTGACGGCATCCCTCACCGCCGGTGTCCACCAACGGGTTCTAGGATTACCGCCACGACAGCCACCAACTACCTTGCGGCCACAGCTCCAATCAGCCGCCTCGACAATAGAGGTGCGGAACATGGTCCACTCGGACTCAATGTCCAGCACCTCCCTCGTGACATGTTCAAAGTTCTTCCGGAGGTGGGAATTGAAACTCTCTCTGACAGGAGACTCTGCCAGACGTTCCCAGCAAACCCTCACAATGCGTTTGGGCCTGCCAGGTCTGTCCAGCATCCTCCCCCACCATCGCAGCCAACTCACCACCAGGTGGTGATCGGTAGAAAGCTCCGCCCCTCTCTTCACCCGAGTGTCCAAAACAATTGTCGATTCAAAATCAATACTTTTTTAATAACATTGGGTGCCAGTTCTATCATTAACTACATTCCTCCATAAAATAGATCAATCTGATCAATTTCTATATTACTTTAAAGAAAAGTGGTTTTGTTGAATGAAACTCGAAGTCAAAAACAAATAAGACAACACAACAAGAGAAGTATCCAACACTTCTCTTTTCTAAAGTAAATGTGTACAGCAGATATAGATCATCTACACCAACTATATGATTTGTGCGAGTGGCTGGACAGGACAGATGAAGTCATTTTTTGATTTTTATGAATTGATTAAGAATCGCAATTGATATGAAAATCTTTCTTTTTTTTTGACACCCTAACAATCAGTGATCTCTACAATCACAACAGTTCTTCCAGGAAAGTAAGAAGAACCAAGCAGAGCTATCTCCGTAGGGCTGGAGGATTTAATCAGAGGGCTATAAAGGAGTCGTAACTTTGAGACACAAAACTGTCCGATGCAGTGAAGAGAAGCAATACAGCATAAATCACACGAGGACTAAATTGTTAGACGAGATGACTTAAATATTAAGCGTTTTCTTCTCACTCGTTTCCGACCCGCACATCTAATTCTCCCGTGTTTTTGTCTGGTGCAGGTAATTCCCAGCTCGGTGCGACCATCGTGGACGCCCTGGACACCCTGTACATCATGGGCCTGCACGAGGAGTTCAAGGACGGACAGGAGTGGATCGAACAGAACCTGGACTTCGGCGTGGTGCGTATGTCTGACTTACATGCGTTGGGGAATACTTGGCTACTTGGATGAGGTTGGCAAGCGCCAACCGTGTCATAGCGGCCTTGCTTTGGTTGCATCATCCAAGTTAGCTGGGCTTGACTGACTAGGGCAGGGGTGGGCAATTCATTTTTACCAGGGGCCGCATGAGCAACCCGAGCACTGCTGGAGGGCCACATCGACAACATTTCAATTCAATTTTGCTCAATATTATTTTTGATATACCTTAACATAAATAATAATAATAATAATAATAATTAATAATAATAATTTAATTTAACCTAACTTACCTTTATACAAAAGCAAATTGCTTTTGATGGTTTTATTTTTAACACTGTCTTACACAACACTTCCTGATGTGTAATACAATGCAAAAATGTCAATTTCTGCACAGGGTTAATTTCTGTCACTTTATCCTGCATCCTCTTTAAAAGTCCAACATTTTTCCCCATATGATCTGTTGTCACACGGCCAGCTTGTCCCATTTCAGTCCTAACATGTCCAAACACGCATTTACCTATGTGAACAAGTCATTACCTGTGACTGTCTCTTTAAAGGGGAACATTATCACAATTTCAGAAGGGTTAAAACCATTAAAAATCAGTTCCAAGTGGCTTATTTTATTTTTCGAAGTTTTTTTTTTAATTTTCCCATCACGCAATATCCCTAAAAAAAAGCTTCGAAGTGCCTGATTTTAACCATCATTATATACACCCGTCCATTTTCCTGTGACGTCACATAGTGAAGCCAACTCAAACAAACATGGCGCATAGAACAGCAAGCTATAGCGACATTAGCTCGGATTCAGACTCGGATTTCGGCGGCTTAAGCGATTCCACAGATTACGCATGTATTGAAACGGATGGTTGTAGTGTGGAGGCAGGTAGCGAAAACGAAATTGAAGAAGAAACTGAAGCTGTTGAGCCATATCGGTTTGAACCGTATGCAAGCGAAACCGGCGGAAACGACACGACAGCCAGCGACACGGGAGAAAGCGAGGACGAATTTGGTGATCGCCTTCTAACCAACGATTGGTATGTGTTTGTTTGGCATTAAAGGAAACTAACAACTATGAACTAGGTTTACAGCATATGAAATACATTTGGCAACAACATGCACTTTGAGAGTGCAGACAGCCCAATTTTCATCAATTAATATATTCTGTAGACATACCCTCATCCGCGCTCTTTTCCTGAAAGCTGATCTGTCCAGTTTTGGAGTTGATGTCCGCAGGCAAATTCTTCTCTTGATCATCTTCGGTGGCATAAGGGACGGTGTAAGCCAAGACATCCAGGGGGTTTAGCTCGCTCGTCTGCGGGAAGAAACTGCCGCCATTGCTTGTCGTGCTACCGAGGTCCTTTGTCCCTGAATTGCTCACACACTCCGGCAGATTCAATGGGGGTCTGGCGGCAGATTTCTTTGACTTTATCGTTGGAAATGCATCTGCTTTGAGTGTCGCAGGATATCCACACATTCTTGCCATCTCTGTCGTAGCATAGCTTTCGTCGGTAAAGTGTGCGGAACAAACGTCCAATTTCTTGCCACTTTGGCATCTTTGTGCCACTGGTGCAACTTGAATCCGTCCCTGTTCGTGTTGTTACACCCTCCGACAACACACCGACGAGGCATGTCTCCAAGGTACGGAAAACAGTCGAAAAAACGG
The DNA here is from genome assembly GCF_033978685.3 of Nerophis lumbriciformis. Classification (NCBI taxonomy): domain Eukaryota; kingdom Metazoa; phylum Chordata; class Actinopteri; order Syngnathiformes; family Syngnathidae; genus Nerophis; species Nerophis lumbriciformis. The sequence goes on from NC_084560.2 coordinate 36,899,108, forward strand.
AAAATAACAGAGCTGATTTGACTCGGTGTTTGAGAAAATGGCGGATTGCTTCCCGATGTGACGCCATGTTGTGACGTCATCGCTCCGAGAGCGAATATTAGAAAGGCGTTTAATTCGCCAAAATTCACCCATTTAGAGTTCGGAAATCGGTTAAAAAAAATATGGTCTTTTTTCTGCAACATCAAGGTATATATTGACGCTTACATAGGTCTGGTGATAATGTTCCCCTTTAATTGACTGCATGGCTGCCAGCTCCTCCGTGATTTGAAAGTCTGCAGTTATCCGGGCATCACTTGTCGCTGTGCACCTTCACTCACAGGTTACACACGGACATACGTCCATAAATTACACTTTTCAAAATAAAAGCAGCACAGTTGTATTGCACGCACGACATAGATGTTTTTTTAAATTTATTTTGTAATTTGTGATTGCCGCTGTTCACATTCACTCACAATCATGCACGTGCATACGTCCACACCGAAGTAATACAAATAGCGCTTTAAAAAAAAAAAGCAGCATCGTTGTATTGCACACTCGACATAGATACTTTTTAAAATGTATTTTGTAATTTATGATTGGCCTCACGCGAGCTGGACAGGGACGCACAAAGGGCCGGATGTGGGCCGCAGAATGCCCAGGTCTGGACTAGGGTAAGGCGCAGCAAAGCGGGGAATGAGGAGGAAAATGTCCAGAAACATGAAAAGCTAGCATGGGAGTTTGTCTTTGGTCATTCAAGCTTTGACAAACCTGCTTGATTGAACGTCAACGTCGCCCGTATGGCGTCATTAAAGGGGAACATTATCACCAGACCTATGTAAGCGTCAATATATACCTTGATGTTGCAGAAAAAAGACCATATATTTTTTTAACCGATTTCCGAACTCTAAATGGGTGAATTTTGGCGAATTAAACGCCTTTCTATTAGACACATCGGGAAGCAATCCGCCATTTTCTCAAACACATTACAAACACCGAGTCAAATCAGCTCTGTTATTTTCCGTTTTTTTCGACTGTTTTCCGTACCTTGGAGACATCATGCCTCGTCGGTGTGTTGTCGGAGGGTGTAACAACACGAACAGGGACGGATTCAAGTTGCACCAGTGGCCCAAAGATGCAAAAATGGCAAGAAATTGGACGTTTGTTCCGCACACTTTACCGACAAAAGCTATGCTACGACAGAGATGGCAAGAATGTGTGGATATCCTGCGACACTCAAAGCAGATGCATTTCCAACTGGACTGGACAGATCAGCTTTCAGGAAAAGAGAGCGGATGCGGGTATGTCTACAGAATATATTAATTGATGAAAATTGGGCTGTCTGCACTCTCAAAGTGCATGTTGTTGCCAAATGTACATTTTACATAAATTATTATACATAAACTGTGTTTACCAATAATTTAGCTTAAAAACATTTATTTTTTTTCAATCATTCGAGTACATTCCGGTAGTCTTGTGTAATGCAGTATTTTGTGTCTATTTAGGTATGGTTAACCTGAGTGCTGAAATCGTGGAAAAATATATGTTCTTAGTGCGCCTGAAATGGGCTGTCTGCACTTTCAAAGTGCATGTTGTTGCCAAATGTATTTCATATGTTGTAAACCTAGTTCATAGTTGTTAGTTTCCTTTAATGCCAAACAAACACATACCAATCGTTGGTTAGAAGGCGATCGCCGAATTCGTCCTCGCTTTCTCCCGTGTCGCTGGCTGTCGTGTCGTTTTCGTCGGTTTCGCTTGCATACGGTTCAAACCGATATGGCTCAATAGCTTCAGTTTCTTCTTCAATTTCGTTTTCGCTACCTGCCTCCACACTACAACCATCCGTTTCAATACATGCGTAATCTGTTGAATCGCTTAAGCCGCTGAAATCCGAGTCTGAATCCGAGCTAATGTCGCTATAGCTTGCTGTTCTATCCGCCATGTTTGTTTGTGTTGGCATCACTGTGTGACGTCACAGGAAAATGGACGGGTGTATATAACGATGGTTAAAATCAGGCACTTTGAAGCTTTTTTTAGGGATATTGCGTGATGGGTAAAATTTTGAAAAAAACTTCGAAAAATAAAATAAGCCACTGGGAACTGATTTTTAATGGTTTTAACCCTTCTGAAATTGTGATAATGTTCCCCTTTAAAAACACATTGTCAGGTTCAAACACTGATGACATCTATTAAACAAGACAAAAGACAAGGAATCAAACAGACAGAATTCAATTTGGACTCAATATTGAGGAGAGACATGGCCACTGCACTCTCTGTACAGTCCTGCACCACGCTCTGACGAAAAAGGTTTACGTCTCCTCTTTTATTTAGATATTCAATGTTTACGCAACAACACCTGTCTCAGCAGGAATGGGGAGTATGTAAACAGTCATTGTTTTCGGTCACATTGAAGACAAAAGAAGAAGATTCCTCGGGCTTCGGCTTGTCCTGGATCCAGCTAGGGCAGGTTTTCGAGGACAATGGATGACCCCTCCCGTCTCATTCCATCGTCCACAGCGGAATCTTCCAAGCGTTTGGCTTGGTGCAACAAAGACCGCTTCTTGTCTGTTCATTGAGAACTCAGAACGGAAAGTTTTTTGATAATTTAAATACAAATTTTCTGACACACATATTGAAACGTTTCACTCTAATTGTCATAATTCATCGTACTTCGCCATGCAGAGCAAAAGGCGTCTTCAAGATGTTGTCCAGTTTGCAGTTTAGTCCAAAATCACAATAGGTCAAAGTTCTGCCCGCATCCTCCAATCATTTTTGGCAGCTTCAGGGTACTTTGATTGTCCGCCAGCATCTTCCAATTTGTTGATACACCAGAGCGACGCTTGCTCCCATCAGCAGATGTCCTGTTACCATGGTTACGTATAGGTAGATATAAGGGAGATATAAAGGGTCGCCAGGCACACGGCACTCCACTTCTCCCAACAATCGTTCAGTCAGAACTGGCGTTTTCCCCTGAACCCGAGACCTTGTCAGCTTCTGGTTGGCGTGCAGGTAAGAGACACGTCTTGGACTCACTTCGACAAACTTTATCGATCCGCAAGGGAACTAGTTTGATTTTAACAACGATGAAAATCTCAGCAGCGACTTTGATCTGCCGCCGCTCTTTCAGGCGCACATCCAAGCCGTGCGGTTGCAGTGCAGGCTCAAAGAGTCCACAGAGAACAAGGCAAAAACACGGTGGCAACAGTAAAGAACTTAAGAGACATTAAAGAGAACAGAGTTGATGCAATCTGCTGCTACCTCCAGCGCAAACTACATCAAACGCAACGAAAAACCCTCAATGATAAAAACAAAAAATGTGCAAAAACACTCTTACTCAAAAAACTATCTCTGTCTGCTAACACCCTTTTTTCTACCTAGCCTATAAACATGGCTCCTGACTACATTATTTACCATCAACATTACAGATGGCTACCTCTCACATTTGAACCCATACGGTACCAATTCCCGGTTATTTAGTGTCTGTTAATAAATATTCATTGTTTGTAAAAATCAAATCTCATTTTTATTGGAACATTTAAAAAATGAGCAGATTATGATAACTTCTCTCCAGTTGTATTTTATTGTTACATTTCTGAGTCAATACCCAGAGGTAGTTTGACGGAGTCCGCTCTCGGTGCTGCTGGAGTGATGGCCAAGTGTTAGTGTGAAGGATGCAACGATATTCAACTATTTTGTGACCAGAATTAGCACAGTTATTATAATCGCAATATTGTTAAAATTTTAGTCCTCAAAATTCTACACACAATACCCAATAATGTCAATGTGAAAATATTTTTTTGTTTGTTTTTCAGCAAATTTATTAAAAATTAAAAAGTGACATGTACAGTCGTGGTCAAAAGTTTACATACAGTAAAGAACATAATGTCATGGCTGTCTTGAGTTTCCAATAATTTCTACAATTCTTATTTTTTTGTGATTAAGTGATTGGAGCACATACTGTTGGTCACAAAAAACATTCCTGAAGTTTGGTTCTTTTATGAATTTATTATGGGTCTACTGAAATTGTGAGCAAATCTGCTCGGTCAAAAGTATACATACAGCAATGTTAATATTTGGTTACATGTCCCTTGGCAAGTTTCACTGCAATAAGGCACTTTTGGTAGCCATCCACAAGCTATCTGGTTGAATTTTTGACCACTCCTCTTAACAAAATTGGTGCAGTTCAGCTAAATTTGTTGGTTTTCTGACATGGACTTGTTTCTTCAGCATTGTCCACAGGTTTAAGTCAGGACTTTGGGAAGGCCATTCTAAAACGTTAATTCTAGCCTGATTTAGCCATTCCTTTACCACATTTGACGTGTGTTTGGGGTCATTGTCCTGTTGGAACACCCAACTGCGCCCAAGACCCAACCTCCGGGCTGATGATTTTAGGTTGTCCTGAAGAATTTGGAGGTAATCCTCCTTTTTCATTGTCCCATTTACTCTCTGTAAAGCACCAGTTCCATTGGCAGCAAAACAGGCCGAGAGCATAATACTACCACCACCATGCTTGACGGTAGGATGGTGTTCGTGGGATTAAAGGCCTTACCTTTTCTTCTCCAAACATATTGCTGGGTATTGTGGCCAAACAGCAACATTTTTGTTTCATCTGACCACAGAACTTTCCTCCAGAAGGTTTTATCTTTGTCCATGTGATGTCATTGATCATTTTCATTTAAAATGGTAATACTAACCTTTGGGAGTTTTACAGGGGTTAGTATTAATACTGTTTATTGTTACATCATTATATAGTTTATACAGTTTTTTAGTTAAAGCACAGTACCGTATTTTCCGGACTATAGAGCGCACCGGTATATAAGCCGCGCCAACTAAATTTTAGGAGAAACTTTTCCCCATATATTAGCCGCACCGGACTATAAGCCGCAGATACATACGTTGTAAAATTAGTTATTTACACAAAAATATTTAATAATTGTTTAGTTCCATCCATCCATTTTCTACCGCTTGTTATATACCTTAATTGTTTCCAAACGATGTCTATAACCTGACAAACAAAACAGAAGTCATCGTCATGGACGAAGCTAGCTTTCCAATCAGCTAAACAGACTCAATAACTCCACGAATCTGGGTTTAACGTGGTTAGTGTAGCTCCCCCTGGTGTTGTGGTTATGGCGGTCATTTGCGTTAAGGAAGTAGTTTGACATGTACTTCGGTATCAGTGAGGTGTAGCGGATTTTATAGACTAGGCTCAGTGCAAGTTGTTTTACTTTGTCCGCCTTCTCTACTCCTCATCTTTCGCGCTCTGAATTCCTGCCTCGCGTGCATCCTGTCGTTTTGCTCTCTGCCCGCCTGGTCGGGTCAGTTCTCCCGCTGAGTCAGCGATGGCAGATAGCGGCTCACCCCGACACAGATGACAAGGGAGAGGCGGAGTTTAGCGTCTGTCGCAAGAGCAGCTCTGAGCATGAAACCTGCGAGGAAAGTGAATAGCCTGAGCAAAATCAATAGGAGTGACAGGAGGATGAGATTGTGCTTGACTCGGAGCGGAGACGTTGATGGGAGGAGAGAGGCAGCCTCGACGGGAAGCTCAGGTTGACAAGATGAAGAGCTGGGCTGCTGGGATTAGTCTAATGCTCTTACATGCATGAGGTATTAGCTCACACCACAAACATCTTGCCTACCTCTAATTAATACTCTTTAGACTTTGGGACCGCATTGGACTGCAAAAATCTGGCCACCGGCCGAAAACCGTAAAAAAAGTTTCCGTGAACAAATGTTTTTGAAACATTTTTTTTACTTGTTAATATTATTATTCGTTGTTTTTTTTTGCTGTTTTTCTTTTTTTTTAATTAATTGTTTTTATTTTTTTCTCTTGGGGAAGGGGTGGCATTGTTGGGATATAAACAAAAGTATATTTAGACATTTTGAGCAGACAATAGATGTATGATGTATGCAAATATGATGTAATGGATAGGAATGTCTGATGCTGGATGTCAATAAAAATTTAAAAAAAAAAACGTGATAACTAGAGCTGTCCGATAATGTATTTTTTACCGATATTCCGATATTGTCCAACTCTTAAAGGGGAACATTATCACAATTTCAGAATGGTTAAAACCATTAAAAATCAGTTCCCAGTGGCTTATTATATTTTTCGAAGTTTTTTTCAAAATTTTACCCATCACGCAATATCCCTAAAAAAAAGCTTCAAAGTGCCTGATTTTAACCATCGTTATAAACACCCGTCCATTTTCCTGTGACGTCACATAGTGATGCCGATACAAACAAACATGGCGGATAGAACAGCAAGTTTATAGCGACATTAGCTCGGATTCAGACTCGGATTTCAGCGGCTTAAGCGATTCAACAGATTACGCATGTATTGAAACGGATGGTTGTAGTGTGGAGGCAGGTAGCGAAAATGAAATTGAAGAAGAAACTGAAGCTATTGAGCCATATCGGTTTGAACCGTATGCAAGCGAAAACGACGAAAACGACACGACAGCCAGCGACACGGGAGAAAGCGAGGACGAATTCGGCGATCGCCTTCTAACCAACGATTGGTATGTGTTTGTTTGGCATTAAAGGAAACTAACAACTATGAACTAGGTTTACAGCATATGAAATACATTTGGCAACAACATGCACTTTGAGAGTGCAGACAGCCCAATTTTCATCAATTAATATATTCTGTAGACATACCCTCATCCGCGTTCTCTTCCTGAAAGCTGATCTGTCCAGTTTTGGAGTTGATGTCAGCAGGCCAGGGAAGCTAGGGTCGATAGCTCGCTCGTCTGCGGGAACAAACTGCCGCCATTGCTAGCCGTGCTACCGAGGTCCTTTGTCCCTGAATTGCTCACACACTCTGGCAGATTCAATGGGGGTCTGGCAGGCAGATTTCTTTGACTTTATCGTTGGAAATGCATCTGCTTTGAGTGTCGCAGGATATCCACACATTCTTGCCATATCTGTCGTAGCATAGCTTTCGTCGGTAAAGTATGCGGAACAAACGTCCAATTTCTTGCCACTTTCGCATCTTTGGGCCACTGGTGCACTGTTCGTGTTGTTACACCCTCCGACAACACACCGACGAGGCATGATGTCTCCAAGGTACGGAAAACAGTCGAAAAAACGGAAAATAACAGAGCTGATTTGACTCGGTGTTTGTGACGTCATCGCTCCGAGAGCAAATATTAGAAAGGCGTTTAATTCGCCAAAATTCACCCATTTAGAGTTCGGAAATCGGTTAAAAAAATATATGGTCTTTTTCCTGCAACATCAAGGTATATATTGACGCTTACATAGGTCTGGTGATAATGTTCCCCTTTAATTACCGATACCGATATCAACCGATACTGATATATACAGTCGTGGAATTAACACCTTATTATTATTAGTGGTCCCCGGTGGTTGGGGACCACTGTTTTAAAACACCTTCTCTTCAGGCAGTGGCGAAGAAAGCAAATGTGCTCACGCTGGCCCCAAGCAAAGACACCTAAATATGAACAAGCTTGTAATAGGGAAAGAAAAAAGGACAAAGTGTTATCAATTTTCCTTCTTTCCAATTTGCACAGTTTGCACGCTTTGCAGCAGCTTCATTATTCACAACCTTAGAAGGCCTTTAATGTCGCCCTACTTTGCCGCACTGTTTGATTTAAAGACGCACGTCGCAGCCGCCATCTGTCGCTTCGCGCCGCTATCTCCGCGCTCAAGGAGGGAGTGGGAGGCGGGGTTACACGGCTTCCGGTCGCTATGGCAACCGCCTCAGCGCGCCAGTCCGTTTGAACTCGAGGTGGATTGTGGCTGCGGGGAGGCGGAACCAGGCCTGCCTATAAATGCCCAGCGTTTGTACACCAAAAAGGTCGCATGCTTACAGTGCTTTGCTAACATGCTAACAATACTGTAGCATGCGCACAGTTAGCATTAGTGAAATACCAAAATATCTGGCTCGAAACATGTTAACATGCTTACTGTAACATGCGTCAAATATTCAAATGTATTACTCTGAGGTGTGTACATTACAAATTTGCATTCAAAAATTGCTAAAAAAAACAAAAAAAGAAAGAAGAAGATACAATGCTAAGGTTAGCATGCTAACAGGTATAATTTAAAACACAAGTCTTGAGAGCAGACATTGTACAGTAAGTGAATGTTTTATTATGTTGATAGTTTATATATCTTGTTTAGCGCTTAGCAACACTGTAGCATGCTCACAGTTAGCATTAGTGAAATACCAAAATATCTGTCTCAAAAGTGAGATAAAAATCTAGCATGCTAATGTTAGCATGTTAACATGTGTCAAATATTAAAATGTAATACTCTGAGGTGTGTACATGAGAAATTTGTTTTAAAAAATAAATAAAAAAAGAACATAGAATGCTAAGGTTAGCATGCTAACAGGTATCATTTAAAACATCAGCCTTGAGAGCAGACATTGTACAGTAAGTGAAGGTTTTATTATGTTGATAGTTTATATATCTTGTTTAGCACTTAGCAACACTGTAGGATGCTCACAGTTAGCATTAGTGAAATACCAAAATATCTGTCTCAAAAGTGAGATAAAAATCTAGCATGCTAATGTTAGCATGTTAACATGCGTCAAATATTAAAATGTAATACTCTGAGGTGTGTACATGAGAAATTTGTTTTAAAAAATAAATAAAAAAAGAAGATAGAATGCTAAGGTTAGCATGCTAACATGTATCATTTACAACACAAGTCTTGAGAGCAGACATTGTACAGTAAGTGAATGTTTTATTATGTTGATAGTTTGTATATCTTGTTTTGCACTTAGGAGTACTGTAGCATGCTCACTGTTAGTATTAGTAAAATATCAAAATATCTGGCTCAAAAATTAGATACAAATCTAGCAGGCTAATGTTAGAATGTTAACATGCATCAAATATTAAAATGTATTACTCTGAGGTGTGTAAATGAGAAATTTGTTTTAAAAAATTGCTAAAAAAAGAAGATAGAATGCTAATGTTATGGGGTGGCATGGCGTAGTGGGTAGAGCAACCGTGCCAGAAACCTGAGGGTTGCAGGTTCGCTCCCCGCCTCTTACCATCCAAAATCGCTGCCGTTGTGTCCTTGGGCGGGACACTTCACCCTTTGCCCCCGGTGCCACTCACACCGGTGAACTGAATGATGAATGATAGGTGGTGGTCGGAGGGGCCGTTGGCGCAAATTGCAGCCACGCTTCCGTCAGTCTACCCCAGGGCAGCTGTGGCTATGAAAGTAGCTTACCACCACCAGGTGTGAATGATTGATGGGTTCTACATGTAAAGCGACTTTGGGTACTTAGAAAAGCGCTATATAAATCTGAGTTTTTTTGTTTTTTTTAATGTTAGCATGCTAACATGTATCATTTACAACACAAGTCTTGAGAGCAGACATTGTACAGTAAGTGAATGTTTTATTATGTTAATAGTTTGTATATCTTGTTTAGCACTTAGGAGTACTGTAGCATGCTCACTGTTAGTATTAGTAAAATATCAAAATATCTGGCTCAAAAATTAGATACAAATCTAGCAGGCTAATGTTAGCATGTTAACATGCGTCAAATATTAAAATATATTACTCTGAGGTGTGTACATGAGAAATGTGTTTTAAAAAATTGCAAAAAAAAAATTAAGATAGAATGCTAATGTTAGCATGCTAACAGGTATCATTTAAAACACAAGCCTTGAGAGCAGACATTGTACAGTAAGTGAATGTTTTATTATGTTGATAGTTTGTATATCTTGTTTAGCACTTAGCAACACTGTAGCATGCTCACTGTTAGCATTAGTAAAATATTAAAATATCTGGCTAAAAAAATAGATAAAAATCTAGCATGCTAATGTTAGCATGTTAATATGCATCAAATATTAAATGTTACTCTGAAGTGTGTACATGAGAAATGTGTTTTAAAAAAAAAAAAAAAGGTAGAATGCTAAGGTTAGCATGCTAACAGGTAGCACTCGCCAACAACAAAGTATTTGACGCCGAGGTGCACACCTGCAAAGTTAACAAAAAAAGCTAGCGTACTAACGTTAGAATGCTAACAGTTAGCATTGGTCAACAAATGAAATATTTGACGCTTCGGTGCATACCTGCAAAGTTAGCAAAACAAAGCTAGGGTACTATTGTTAGAATGCTAACAGGTAGCATTCGCCAACAACAAAATATTTGACGCTGAGGTTTATGCTAGCATGCTAATATTACAATGCTAAGGGTTGTGACACGGGCTTTAAAGAAAATTAGCTCGGGGCCTTTATTTTCGAAAGTAGCTTTTGACTGGACGATGAGGAAGTGACTGGAGCTGACCTGGACAAGTGTTGTCCCAGCAGAAGCATTCGGTTTCCTCGCCGGGTAAGCGGAGACGCGGCGATCAATGTGTGAGGTGTTCTTCTCCCGTCTGCGTCAGACCTCTGACAAGCTAAGCAGAGTCCAGACGCCACACCCCGTCTCGCTCATTGCGCCCGTTCTCCGCTTACCTTTCCCTCCAGAGGCCCATCAATGTAAAACGAGGAACGTTGGGTTCCCCCGGAGACGCCTGGGCCGTGTCGGGAGTTTCCACGGCTTGTTTGGCAAAATGCTGACGCGGCGCCATGGTGACGTGTTTGCTGCAACAGCCGTGTCATAAACAGACAAATTAGTTGCGATTACGCTCAAGTTTCGCTGTGCTTTGCAAGCACGGTAATTGGGGGCTCACCTCCCTCGACACACACACACACACACACACACACACACACATACACACACACTTTTAACAGCCTCCAGCTATAATCAGCTTTGGTTCCATTAGAGGAAGGATTTCTCCATTAAATTTGCGATGGTGACACTCAGGTGACACGTGACTAAAAGGGGAAATGAGGTCATCCCGTTATAATTTACAGTATTCTATTTGATTCATGTACGATTTATTATACAGTAAAACCGCTGGTGTCAAAATCAAGGCCCGGGGGCCAGATCTGGCCCGCCACATCATTTTATATAGCCCGCACATAATATAAGTATTTATCTTTTCCTGGTAAATGTATTAATAATATATGTATTATATTTAATTATATTCATTAATATATGTATTAAAAGGGAACATTATCACCAGACCTATTTAAGCGTCAATATATACCTTGATGTTGCAGAAAAAAGACCATATAGTTTTTTAACCGATTTCCGAACTCTAAATTGTGACGTCACATCGGGAAGCAATCCGCCATTTTCTCAAACACCGAGTCAAATCAGCTCTGTTATTTTCCGTTTTTTCGACTGTTTTCCGTACCTTGGAGACATCATGCCTCGTCGGTGTGTTGTCGGAGGGTGTAACAACACGAACAGGGACGGATTCAAGTTGCACCAGTGGCCCAAAGATGCAAAAGTGGCAAGAAATTGGACGTTTGTTCCGCACAGTTTACCGACGAAAGCTATGCTACGACAGAGATGGCAAGAATGTGTGGATATCCTGCGACACTCAAAGCAGATGCATTTCCAACGATAAAGTCAAAGAAATCTGCCGCCAGACCCCCATTGAATCTGCCGGAGTGTGGGAGCAATTCAGGGACAAAGGACCTCTGGAGCACGGCAAGCAATGGCGGCAGTTTGTTCCCGCAGACAAGCGAGCTAAACCCCCTGGATGTCTTGGCTCACACTGTCCCTTATGCCACCGAAGATGATCAAGAGAAGAATATCGACCCTAGCTTCCCTGGCCTGCTGACATCAACTCCAAAACTGGACAGATCACCTTTCATGAAAAGAGAGTGGATGAGGGTATGTCTACAGAATATATTAATTGAAGAAAATTGGGCTGTCTGCACTCTCAAAGTGCATGTTGTTGCCAAATGTATTTCATATGCTGTAAACCTAGTTCATAGTTGTTAGTTTCCTTTAATGCCAAACAAACACCTACCAATCGTTGGTTAGAAGGCGATCGCCGAATTCGTCCTCGCTTTCTCCCGTGTCGCTGGCTGTCGTGTCGTTTTCGTCGTTTTCGCTTGCATACGGTTCAAACAGATATGGCTCAATAGCTTCAGTTTTTTCTTCAATTTCGTTTTCGCTACCTGACTCCACACTACAACCATCCGTTTCAATACATTCGTAATCTGTTGAATCGCTTAAGCCGCTGAAATCCGAGTCTGAATCCGAGCTAATGTCGCTATAGCTTGCTGTTCTATGCGCCATGTTTGTTTGTGTTGGCTTCACTATGTGACGTCACAGGAAAATGGACGGGTGTTTATAACGATGGTTAAAATTTTTAACCCTTCTGAAATTGTGATAATATTTATTATATTTAAATATATTTATTAGAGATGTCCGATAATATCGGACTGCCGATATTATCGGCCGATAAATGCTTTAAAATGTAATATCGGAAATTATCGGTATTGGCTTCACGGTGGCAGAGGGGTTAGTGCATCTGCCTCACAATACGAAGGTCCTGAGTAGTCTTGGGTTCAATCCCGGGCTCGGGATCTTTCTGTGTGGAGTTTGCATGTCCTCCCCGTGACTGCGTGGGTTCCCCCCGGGTACTCCGGCTTCCTCCCACCTCCAAAGACATGCACCTGGGGATAAGTTGATTGGCAACACTAAATTGGCCCTAGTGTGTGTATGTGAGTGTGAATGTTGTCTGTCTATCTGTGTTGGTCCTGCGATGAGGTGGCGACTTGTCCAGGGTGTACCCCGCCTTCCGCCCGATTGTAGCTGAGATAGGCTCCAGCGCCCCCCGCGACCCCAAAGGGAATAAGCGGTAGAAAATGGATGGATGGATGGGTTTCAAAAAGTAAAATTTATGACTTTTTCAAATGCCGCTGCGTACACGGACGTACGGAGAAGTACAGAGCGCCAATAAACCTTGAAGGCACTGCCTTACAACGTTTTTATTTTTTTAACTACGTATTCCTGTAAATGAAAAACCAAATTCTGCCAACACATCTGCCTTTTTATATCGTAAAAAAAAACCTGCGGTACCGTTTTTTTCCATTCCGTTTGACTGTTTTTGGGGGTTTTTTAATCGCATATTCCTGTAAATGTAAAAACAGAACCACCGTTTTTTTTACAGTAAAATTCTGGCAACTTAAGTGTCATGTTTTTAATCGTTAAAAAAAAAACCTGTGGTACGTTTTTTTTCTATTTACAGTTTTTTCCCCCATAAATTTTACGGTGTTTTTTTTTACCACCTATTACTGAAAATGTAAAAACAGAACCACCTTTTTTTTAACTGTAAACTTCTGCTAACTTAGCTGCCTTTTTTTTTTTTTTACCGTTAAAAAACTGTGGTAACGTTTTTCCATTTACAGTTTAAAGTTTTACTGTAAATGGTAAAACAGAACCAGTTTTTGTACAGTAAAATTCTGCCCAACTTAAGTGCCATTTTTTACCGTTAAAAAAACTTTTAATACGGTTTTATTCCATTTCCTTTTTTTTTTTTTTTTTTCACCATGAATTTTATGGTATTATTACGTATTATTGAAAATGGAAAAACAGAACCACAGTTTTTTGGCAGTAAAATTCTGCCAATTTAGCTGACTTTTAAAAAAATTTTTTTACTGTGATACTGTTTTTCTATTTACTGTAAAAACAACAACAAAAACATGCAGATCAGTTAGCAGTATTTTACTGTAAAAATAACAGTGGGACTGTTTTTACATTTACATATTGTATTATTATTTTGGTAATCCTCCTGAAAATAATCTTTGTGATGAACACACGCTTGCATCGCAAGGTTTATTCCGATAAACTGTAAGTAGGTTAGATATCTTTATTGAAACACGATTAAGAGTAAGATTACTAATTCGGTACGAATATTTGACTAGGCCCCGGGTTCCTCTGTAGTGGAAAAGTTGGGCCACCGGGTGGAAAAAGCTGAAGAACCCCTGATCTTGAATGACTTGCATTGTGTTTTTCTGTTTTCCCAGAATGCCGAGGTGTCCGTGTTTGAGGTCAACATCCGCTTCATCGGAGGCTTGCTGGCGGCGTACTACCTGTCGGGGCAGGAGGTCAGTACTCACAAGTACAAGAGCATTACTGGTGTCGTTGTCAACCATACTGTGATAATAGTCCTCCTTTACACGCTGATGTAATGATTTTTTTTTGGTCAAATCCGATCTTTTTAGTGGCCGTTCATGATACAAAATAATGCAATGTCTAATGTGAATGCAACCTGACCTGGGACTAGGGTTGTCCCGACACCAGTATTTTGGTACCGGTACCAAATTGTATTTCGATACTTTTCAAAATAAAGGGCACCACAACAAAATGTCATTAAAAACTTACGATACATTAAAGATACGTTTCTTATTGCAATCTAGTAAGAATGTATGCATTAAATAAAATATACTAAAACATACTAGACAACTTGTCTGTAAGTAAGTAAACAAAGGCTCCTAATTGTCTGCTGACGTATGTAGTAACATATTGTGTCATCTGTCATTCTATTATTTTGTCAACATTATGATGGATTATTAATCTACTTGTTCATTTACTGTTAAAGGGGAACATTATCACAATTTCAGAAGGGTTAAAACCATTAAAAATCAGTTCCCAGTGGCTTATTATATTTTTCGAAGTTTTTTTCAAAATTTTACCCATCACGCAATATCCCTAAAAAAAGCTTCAAAGTGCCTGATTTTAACCATCGTTATAAACACCCGTCCATTTTCCTGTGACGTCACATAGTGAAGCCAACACAAACAAACATGGCGGAAAGAACAGCAAGCTATAGCGACATTAGCTCGAATTCAAACTCGGATTTCAGCGGCATAAACGATTCAACAGATTACGCATGTATTGAAACGGATGGTTGTAGTGTGGAGGCAGGTAGCGAAAACGAAATTGAAGAAGAAACTGAAGCTATTGAGCCATATCGGTTTGAACCGTATGCAAGCGAAACCGACGAAAACGACACGACAGCCAGCGACACGGGAGCAAGCGAGGACGAATTCGGCGATCGCCTTCTAACCAACGATTGGTATGTGTTTGTTTGGCATTAAAGGAAACTAACAACTATGAACTAGGTTTACAGCATATGAAATACATTTGGCAACAACATGCACTTTGAGAGTGCAGACAGCCCAATTTTCATCAATTAATATATTCTGTAGACATACCCTCATCCGCGCTCTTTTCCTGAAAGCTGATCTGTCCAGTTTTGGAGTTGATGTCAGCAGGCCAGGGAAGCTAGGGTCGATGTGAGCCAAGACATCCAGGGGGTTTAGGAACAAACTGTCGCCATTGCTTGCCGTGCTACCGAGGTCCTTTGTCCCTGAATTGCTCACACACTCCGGCAGATTCAATGGGGGTCTGGCGGCAAATTTCTTTGACTTTATCGTTGGAATTTATCTGCTTTGAGTGTCGCAGGATATCCACACATTCTTGCCATCTCTGTCGTAGCATAGCTTTCGTCGGTAAAGTGTGCGGAGCAAACGTCCAATTTCTTGCCACTTTCGCATCTTTGGGCCACTGGTGCAACTTGAATCCGTCCCTGTTCGTGTTGTTACACCCTCCGACAACACACCGACGAGGCATGATGTCTCCAAGGTACGGAAAACAGTTGAAAAAACGGAAAATAACAGAGCTGATTTGACTCGGTGTTTGAGAAAATGGCGGATTGCTTCCCGATGTGACGTCACGTTGTGACGTCATCGCTCCGAGAGCGAATATTAGAAAGGTGTTTAATTCGCCAAAATTCACCCATTTAGAGTTCGGAAATCGGTTAAAAAAATATATGGTCTTTTTTCTGCAACTTTAAGGTATATATTGATGCTTACATAGGTCTGGTGATAATGTTCCCCTTTAATATCTGCTTACTTTCTGTTTAAACATGTTCTATCCACACCTCTGTTCAAATGTAATAATAACTTATTCTTCTGTTGTTTGATACTTTACATTAGTTTTGGGTGAATTTTAGGCCTTGGCCGATAACTGTCTCCAAAACATCCAAAAAAGTCACGAGATTTGTCGCTAGTCACTTTTGAGAAAGAAAGTCAGTAAGGGGAGTTGATTTAGCGAGAAAGTCGCCAAGTTGACAACAATGAGGTGTGTGTGAAAGAGAGACGCAAAGACCCGCCTTAGGTTGCTTCTGATTGGTTGACATTGCGTGGTGCCTTCCTTGGTTGACTGGATTTAGGCACAATAACTTATGGATTGGTCTGGGATTGGTTATTTCTGTCAATCAATCGGTACTCGAACTACGACATGTCGGGAAGAAAAAAGTTTATTATTATAAAAAATATATAGTGTAGTGAATGGGGAAATACATACAAGTAGTATATGTTCAAAGAATAATACAAAGGTATAGTTGATGCATAGATCTGAAGAAAATCTACAGATTTAAGCCCTGAATATAAATATAACATATTATTATCTGGCCTATTTTTTAACACCATTATGAGTGGGGGCTTTTTGGATCCCTGAGAACTTATTTCAAACTGCCATTTAAAATTTTTTATTTTTTTTTACCAAAATCAATGTTGTCACGAATGTCGAATTACTTCACATGAAATATTCCACTTTTAACATTTTTGGGGAGAAAATATTGCATATTTTGTATTTTCCTTTTAGGGGTTTTGAGAAAAACGGCTTAAAACAAACCACAAAAAAAACAAACACGAAACATATAGATCTGAAGTTGATCTATAGATATTTAGGCGTTGAAAGTAAAAAAAAAACAACATCAATATGTGACTACTTTTTAACATTTTAATGACTGAGACCTTGAATATTCACCAAAATTGAGGTGAATTGACAACATTTGCCCAGGTCAACTCCAGTCACTTCCTCATCGTCCATTTAAAAGCAACTTTCGAAAATAAAGGGTGACCATTAGCGGCCCCCCAGCTAATTTTCTTTGAAGCCCGTGTCACATATAAAAATGGCCCCCACGCATTCTTTCATTTTCCAGTGTGCTGCCCAGTGGAAAAAACTTTAAGGTGCCCATGAGCTAAACAGACTCAATAACTCCACAGTCACGTTTTGGTAAATTTGTGAAACTGAAACAATACAAAAAGAATGCCATTGTAAGTTAATAATACTAACACAGACACTTGTAAACATGTTAGCATATTAGCTCATGTTAACGACGCTAGTTTGATTATTGATTATTATACTAGGTACAAATATGCATGAAAACACTCCTACAGACATCACCACATGGAACGGTTTAGTAAGTAAGAATTGTTTTGGTTATATTGTAAAACGTAGAAACGTTGAAGAATGAAGAATCCATATGAGTAGTTACGATGTTAGATAGTTAGATGGCTAGAAGACGGAACGGCACTTGTAGTTCCGGTTGTTGAAAGCTCTACATGGAAATAAACTGTAGCACCTGCAGTGAGCAAATTTGTATAAAAGATGTTGTCATAGCACAAACCTTAAATCACACTGGGTTTTTTTTAATAATATATTTTTTTTCTGGTGAAGAAAAATCCATAAATTAGTATCAACCATCAAGTTTGATTGATCATATGCATGGAGTGAGAAGAGAAAGTCAACATTTAAACAATTGTGGATGAAAGAGGAAAAGACACATGGACAGTATGGCAGTTTTTGGGATGTTTAACTAACGGACCGGAGTCAGACCACTGTGGTCTGTAAATTATAGTAGTGGTAATCTTTGGGCACCTAACAATTGGATTCAATTACTATTCCTGGGGTGAGGATTCGATTCAGAGTCAATTCTTGATTCATCACAATTCTCGGTTCAAACCGATTCTTGCGATGTATTATTTGGTATAATCATTCGAATAAAATGTTATCAAAACAGGTTACAGGTTAGGAAAGCTCCCTCTGACTGCATGGAGAAAAAAATGTAAATAAAAAATGTATTCTTATTGAGAAAAAAAAAAATATATATACATATATAGTTCAGGTTTCTGTGGTTTATAGACTTAGACTTAGACAAACTTTAATGATTCACAAGGGAAATTGTTCCACACAGTAGCTCAGTTACAAATGATGGAAAAGATGGAAAGGACAATGCAGGTATAAAATAGACTAAAAGCAATATAAAATATAACATACCGGTATATGTAATATTTACATGATATACTGTATGTACAGTATAGGATATATACTGATATATTATATGTTTGTATCATATATACAAGATATAACAATTACAATGTACAATATTACAGTATATGTAACAGCTGCAGCATAAAATAGAGAGTAGATCCAGCAGAAAATATACATTATAAACAAAGAGAGGTAGCTAAAATGTCAGGTGTCAGGTAATAGGCAGATATCATCTATTGTTGTATGGTGAGTGATTATACAGCTGGATGGAGTGTGGAATTAAGGAGTTCTTGAATCGAACACTGTGGGACCGAAGCTGAAGGAGCCTGTTGGAGTATGAGCTCCACTGTCCCTCAATTGTGTGTCAATACAGTGCTCAATACCGGGGTAGATACGTTAGGTCAGGAAACAGCACAGAGGCTATATCATCCCTACAAGCCTGTTTCGCAGGGTTCCTTGCTCGTCGGGGGATTTTATTAAATGTTATAAACGCCAACATCTGCATTCTCATCAGGGTTCTGCTGCCCCTGATGAGAATATATATATATATATATATATATATATATATATATATATATATATATATACTTTTTTTTTTATTATCTATTTTTGAAAATTATGAATCGATTTGGAATCCGTTTGAATAAGAATCGCGCTTCGGATGTGAATCAATTCTTTTGTTCACCCCTAGTAAATTATGCATTGCGCTGGTCCCCCACCAACACCGCTAATACCGCGCTCACCCTTTAGAGCACAGCTGTAACTTCCTGCCACTAAACCTGCAGAAAATAGTTCTTCTCAGGTTTCTCTGTTTGCATTTTCACACTTTGCACTATTTTTTTTACACTTTATGAAGCATTTCTCACATATTCTTTAATTTTAAGGACTTCTTGTTAAGTGTTCAATGTGATATTTTGTTTACATTGTTTTTTTAACGCTTTTTAACATTTCCTTTCTGCCTTGATAGCTGAGGACATTATAAACAGAAGAAGGTAGATATTTGTATTTTCCTGATTTGTATTTTCGATAGGTCATAACAAATATCAATAGTTATCGATATCGACCGATACAAAACACTTATACAGTTATCAGCCGTATCGCCCAGCCCTAAGCGATTATCATCACGTCACGGGCGAGACGGACATCAACCGAAGCTCCACTTAGCGCCGTCGCCACCATTCCACCTTCCATTCACGTCACGCTCGCCATCCCTCGGAGCCCGCATGAGTAAAAATAGAAGCAGCGGGCAGCGGGGGGGGGAAAGGATGTGGAAGGCTGCGGCTGGAAACTGATGGAATCGCATTTTGCTGGTGAGGTGATAAACAGCAGGTAGTGCAGCACACCGGATGTCTTCAGCACCACAACAATAACTCCTTCATCAGGGGACACAAAGACAAGAATCACCCATGTGATGTCTGCTGGCAGGCCTTGATGAGGCTGCGAAAGGCGCTCGCTCCGTCCTTTGTTCCACCAAGCACTACGGTTCCGCACAGCAAAAGCTATTCTTTGCCATTTCCATCGCCAAAATGCTCCAATATCCTCAGTTTGAAGGAAAAACCAAGAGTTTGTTACAAGCCGGGGAGATGGAACGGAATGATAATGACATTATTAGCGAGGTCGGCATGGACGCTGCATGGAAGAACAAATATGGAGGTTCATTTGTCTCTCAATTTTTTGACATTGATTTTTTTTTGCATCAAATTATACTGACCATTTCATTTAAAAAAAAAAAAAACATTGTTAGCAAAATGTGTGTTTCAAAATTCAGTTATTCAAAATTGTCAGTATGTCATATTCTAACCACTGGAATCATTTCTATAGTTTGAAAATATCAATTGAAATGTTAATTATGTTGTATCTGGTAGCCCAGTGAACTGCCATTTTTATGCTGTTTTGCAAGACCCGTGTCACGTGACCTCAAACCTGACCCCTCATTGGCTGCTTCTTTGTCTTCTTGGGGGCGGTATGGCGTAGTGGGTAGAGCGGCCGTGCCAAAAACCTGAGGGTTGCAGGTTCGCTCCCCGCCTCTTGACATCCAAATCGCTGCCGTTGTGTCCTTGGGCAGGACACTTCACCCTTGCCCCCGGTGCCGCTCACACTGGTGAATGAATGATGAATGGATGATAGGTGGTGGTCGGAGGGGCCGTAGGCGCAAACTGGCAGCCTCGCTTTCGTCAATCTACCCCAGGGCAGCTGTGGCTACAAATGTAGCTTACCACCACCAGGTGTGAATGAATGATGGGCTCCCACTTCTCTGTGAGCGCTTTGAGTATCTAATAATAGAAAAGCGCGATATAAAATCTAATCCATTATTATTATTATTCTGAGACAGGATCGATTGCTTCTGTCTTATTTACCAAAAGTGAGTCTTGCTTTTTGAAGCAGCAAATTTTTTTTTTACACTGAACTTTTATACACTAAACTTTTATACACTGAACTTTTATATACTAAACTTTTATACACTGAATAATTTTACACTGATTTTTTTTACTCTAAAATTGTATACACTAAATTTTTAAACACAGAATTTTTATACATTTAATTTTTATACACTGAACTTTTATACACTAAACTTTTATAACCTGAATGTTTATACACTGAATAATTTTACACTGTTTTTTTTTCACTCTAAAATTGTATACACTGAATTTGTATACACTGAATTTGTTTACAATTATTTTTTTATACATTAGATTTTTCTTTACACTCAATTTTATACACTAATTTTTTATACACTGAATTTGCACACACTGAATTTGGTTACAATTAATTTTTATACATTAGATTTTTCTTTACACTCAATTTTATACACTAATTTTTTATACACTTAATTTTCTACACACTGATTTTTTAATACACTGAATTATTGTACACTGATTTTATATACACTGAATGATTTTACACTGAATTTTTGTACACTGAATTTTTATACACTGAATTTATTTTACACTGAATTTTTATACAATTAATTTGTATACACTGAATTATTTTACACTGATTTTTTTATACATTGAATTATTTTACACTGAATTTTTATACACTGAATTATTTTACCCTTAATTTTTATACAATTAATTTTTACACTGAATTATATCACTGGTACACCAATTTTATACACTAATTTTTTATACACTTAAATTTCTACACACTGCTATTTTAATACACTGAATTATTGTACACTGATTTTATATACACTGAATGATTTTACACTGAATTTTCGTACACTGAATTTTTATACACTAAATTATTTTACACTGAACTTTTATATAATTATTTTTTTACACTGAATTATTTGACACTGATTTTTTTATTCACTGAATTATTTTACACTGAATTTTTTTTTTTAACACAACATTTTTAAAACACACACATTTAAAAAAAAAAAAGTTTTTAAATCAAATAGTCAGCTTAATTTGATGTAAAAAAAAAAATGCAGTTTCCAAAATTAAAACGCAAATGATTCAGTTGCATATATTCTGTATCAAAAAAAGGCTTTGCTAATAAAGACACAGGTGAATGTCCATAACAAAGCCATGTGGGAAGAGCGGCAGGAAGGAGATGATGACGTTGAGAAACAGAAGATATTGTCAGTGAGAGATGGAGAACATCTCCAGGTGAGACGGATGGAGGACAGTTTGTGGAGGACAGATGTGAAATGGCGCCGTGTTAGCGTCCCTTTTATTTCCTCAGTGCCAAGAGTTGTGAGATGAAGCTTCCCCGTCTAGACATCCCATTTTTTTCGCTCTTCATAAGCATCACCACCCTGCTTGCTGCCACTTTGATGCACAGCTGAGCTCATCCTGCTGACGACACGCTGCTGCTCAATATCCTTCAGCGTTTAACTCGCCCTCCTCTTCTGTCACACACTTAAGACGTCAAGCATCGGTGTCTCGCCTCAACATCCCTGCAGATGGATGTAGGGTTGCGTGATATACACCGGCGGTTCTTCACCCTTTTCCACTACAAAGGGGCCCGGGTCCCACTCAAATATTAACACTGAATTACCGTAAATTCCTGACTAAAAGCCGCTACTTTTTTCCTGATGTTGAACCTTGTGGCTTATAAGACTAAGCGGCTAATTTGTGGATTTTCCCCTCCGCTAATGCTCATTATGTTTTGTTTAAATAGTTTTCATTAAACTCAAGCAGAGGACTGAAAGGATGTGTTGTTGTTTGTGCTATGGCACCATCTTTTGGACAAATTTGTTCACTGCAGGTATCGCGGGTTGAAAAAGAACTTCCTGTTTTGAGGCCGTGAACCGGAAATTAGCGTCCATAGCGTTGCTACTCGTATGGATTCTTTGTTCATCACTCGAAGCGACGTTTGTAAGTTTTACAATATAACTAAAACAGCTCATACTCACTAAACCGTCCTATGTTTGATGTCTGTAGGAGTGTTTTTATGCATAGCGAGCGTTATTAGTATTAGCTAATATGCTAACATGTTTACGAGTGTCTGTGTTAGTATTATTAACTTACAATGGCATACTTTTTGTATTGTTTCAGTTTCACAAATTCCTCAGTAAATTCACCAAAATGTTACCGTGGAGTTGTCTGTTTAGCTGATTGGAGAGCTAACTTTCGAAGCTAGTGGATGGTTTTGCTTTCGGTTCAAGGCTTTAAAACAGAACGTACATTTTTAACCCGCATTACCTGCAATAAGCGAACTCGTCCAAAAGATGACGCCATAGCACAAACAATAACACACCTTTTCAGTCCTCTGCTTGTGTTTCATGAAAACTATTGAACACAAAACATTATGGCCGTCAGCGAAGAAAAAAAACAAATTAACCGCAGGGTTCAAAGCGTAGGGAAAAAAGTAGCGGCTTATAGTCGGGAACTTGCGATAATTATAATTACATAAAGAAACACCACCAAAAGCTTCCTAAGATATGAAGCTTGGTGGATGAGAATGTAATTATTGTCAACAGTGGGTGAAGAATAATGACAACATTTGTCATACCGCCTGATGTTGGTAAGAAGGTCCTTGAAGCAGAACACATAATTGACCGACAGGAGAAGAGAACGTCCTTCTGATGTAACGCGAGGAAGGCAGGCAGCGTGTGCTCGCCATGAATTAGTCAACGCGTTGAGGAGCTGCTGGCGCCGTCCATCGCCATCCCGGTCCTCTTTCTCCAGGATGACCCACATTTCTTCTCCTTTCAGTCGCTTGGCCAACATGGAATAAAGATGGTCTGGAGGAGCAAAGTCGTACATTCAGCCTCATTTGTTGCGGGTTTCTGGCCGATTGTCACGCCGCTGACGACAGAGCGCCGCTCGTTAAGTAGCGAACAATGAGTGGCGTGACCGAGTACGAAGATGACATGCGTTACTGAATTAATCCTGTCTCTCCTGCGGGCCCTCGGGGGCCTTCTTTACCACGCAGCCATTTAACACATTTTACAGTCTAGTCCTTAATCCCTTTAGTGGGACTCATTACTCTCTGTGCACATGTGTGCGTGCACTTTCCCCTGCCAAGAAGGTTGTTACCTCTGCCAGGAGGTTATGTAATCCTTGCTGTTACATTGTTAGCAACATACTGTAAATTACGGACTAAAAGCCGTTGTTTTTGTCTTACTCTTATAAAACGGTGTGGCTAATTTGTGGCTTTTTCTCAGCTGAAGGCCATAATGCGAATGTTTAAAAAAGAACAAAAAGAACAAGCAAACAGGTGTGTTATTGTTTCTGCTATGGCGCCATCTTTTGGAGGAGTTCGCTCACTGCATGTGCTGCGTAGCCCTTCTGTTTGGACTAAAATTTAATTTGGAAGTGCCTTTCCGCCGTCGAGCCGTCCATAGCGTTCCTACTCGTATGGATTCTTCATTCATTACTCCAAGCAACGTTTGTAAGTTTTACAATATAACTAAAACAATGTGTGATGTCTGTAGGTGTGTTTTCATCCATATTTAGCATTAGATAATATGTTAACATGTTTACGAGTGACTGTGTTAGGATTATTAACTTACACTGGCATTCTTTTTGTATTGTTTCAGTTTCATAAATTTCTCGCTAAATTCACCAAAACGTCACCGTGGAGTTACTGAGTTTGTTTAGCTTAGGGGTCCCCAAACTTTTTGACTCGGGTGCTGCATTGGGTTAAAAAAAATTGCCTTATAAGCCGAAGATATATTCTGTTGTGAAATTAGTTATTTACACAGAAATATAACCACTAACAGCAAGCTAGCACCCCTGAACAAATGCAATGGGTGGATATACACCTGACATCCACTGTAATGATACCAAGTACTATAGCGTATCTAATCGATACTATTATGATTACATCGTTATTTTTTATTGTCACAAAATCTTCATATTATGTTTATAAACTCAGTAAATACTTCCCTGGACACATTAGGGACTTTGAATATGAGCAATGTATGATCCTGTAACTACTTGGTATCGGATCGAACCTAAATTTGTGGTATCATCCAAAACTAATGTAAAGTATCAAACAACAGAAGAATAAGTGATTATTACATTTTAACAGACGTGTAGATAGAACATGTTGAAACGGACAATAAGCAGATATTAACAGTAAATGAACAGGTAGATTAATAATCAATTTTTACAGCTTGTTCTTTATAATTTAAAATAATAAAATGATAAATGACACAATATATTACTGCATATGTCAACAGACTAATTAGGAGCCTTTGTTTGCTTACTTACTACTAAAAGACAAGTTGTCCAGTATGTTCACTATTTTATTTAAGAATAAAATTGTTCTTCGATTGCAATAAGAAACATATGTTTAATATATCCATCCATCCATCCATCTTCTTCCGCTTATCCGAGGTCGGGTCGCGGGGGCAGCAGCCTAAGTAGGGAAGCCCAGACTTCCCTCTCCCCAGCCACTTCGTCCAGCTCTTCCTGTGGGACCCCGAGGCGTTCCCAGGCCAGCCGGGAGACATAGTCTTCCCAACGTGTCCTGGGTCTTCCCCGCGGCCTCCTACCGGTCGGACATGCCCTAAACACCTCCCTAGGGAGGCGTTCGGGTGGCATCCTGACCAGATGCCCGAACCACCTCATCTGGCTCCTCTCGATGTGGAGGAGCAGCGGCTTTACTTTGAGCTCCCCCCGGATGGCAGAGCTTCTCACCCTATCTCTAAGGGAGAGCCCCGCCACCCGGCGGAGGAAACTCATTTGGGCCGCTTGTACCCGTGATCTTGTCCTTTCGGTCATAACCCAAAGCTCATGACCATAGGTGAGGATGGGAACGTAGATCGACCGGTAAATTGAGAGCTTTGCCTTCCGGCTCAGCTCCTTCTTCACCACAACGGATCGATACAGCGTCCGCATTACTGAAGACGCCGCACCGATCCGCCTGTCGATCTCACGATCCACTCTTCCCTCACTCGTGAACAAGACTCCGAGGTACTTGAACTCCTCCACTTGGGGCAAGATCTCCTCCCCAACCCGGAGATGGCACTCCACCCTTTTCCGGGCGAGAACCATGGACTCGGACTTGGAGGTGCTGATTCTCATCCCAGTCGCTTCACACTCGGCTGCGAACCGATCCAGTGAGAGCTGAAGATCCTGGCCAGATGAAGCCATCAGGACCACATCATCTGCAAAAAGCAGAGACCTAATCCTGCAGCCACCAAACCAGATCCCCTCAACACCTTGACTGCGCCTAGAAATTCTGTCCATAAAAGTTATGAACAGAATCGGTGACAAAGGGCAGCCTTGGCGGAGTCCAACCCTCACTGGAAACGTGTCCGACTTACTGCCGGCAATGCGGACCAAGCTCTGGCACTGAGCATACAGGGAGCGGACTGCCACAATCAGACAGTCCGATACCCCCATACTCTTCTCTGTTTAAAATACCGTAAGATTTTTTGTTGAAATAAAGCCAATAATGCCATTTTTTGTGATCCCCCTTATTTAGAAAAGTATCAAAATACATTTTGGTACCGGTACTAAAATATTGTTATTGGGACAACACTACTATATACATGTATATTCATATATTACTCATTGTTAAAAACGTCCCTCTGAAAGCAACCATAACTGCGACGTGGCCCTCAATGAAAACGAGTTTGACACGCCTGCTCTATAGGAAGGACTAACGCTGTTGTTTGTCATCAGCCGCTGTGCAATCTGGGCGTCACGCCTCTCAGCTGACATCCCTTGTGTGGAACAGCCCCATTCTTGGCCGCTTTCAGGAACATGTTTTTCATCCTCCCAGCAGATTACTGTGACATCTTTGATTCCGCATTCAAAGCGCAATTTACAAAGCGCTGGTTTCTGCAACTGAACCTCCAACTAATCTTGTTCACGACGATTGGAATGGAAAGGAATGGAACCTAATTACCATTGTGCTTAAAAAGTATGTGTTTTCAGTACAACCTGTCCAAGAGCAGACATACATTAGGCAGGGGTAGACGGACCAGGAGGGGAGAAAGAAAAGGTAAACATGTGCGGAGGAAGATAAAAAAGCCATTTCCAAACTAAGCTCCTGTGGAGGAGACTCTGTTTGAGACCAGGAAAACAAGAACGCGAATAAAGCACATATAAACATATTAGGACATATTTACAACGGGGTAGTGTTAATTTTATTGACTAAAAATTAGGGCTCAATGTGATTCTTGGGGGTAATGATTCGATTCAGAATTGATTCACAATTCAAAATCAATACGTTTTAATAACATTAAGTGCCAATTTTATGATTAACCAGGTTCCTCCATAAAATAGATAAACACATGTGATAAATGTCTCAATTACTTAAAAGACAAGCGGTTTTGTCGAATAAAATTCTGCCCAAACATTTAATAAAGAGGCTATACAGGACAGATTAAAAATATGTTTTTTTTTTTCTTTAAAAATCGACGTTTGATTTTTATCAATTAAAAATCGTTACAAATAAGAATTGCGATTTTTTTTTTTTTGATACCCCCTCTAGAAATGTTTGTCCGAGCTATCGTCAACGACCTATTTTCCCTGAAAAAAACAGGTCCTGTTGTGAATTTAGTTGTTGAGATGCTCTGCAATTACCTTAATAAAATATACCATATCCTTTATACCAGGTCCAGTCAATATATAATGAAGAGGGTCGCAGTTCCAAGAGTCCAAGGGCTCAGGGGCCGGACATTAAAATGTGGATGTTTGGTCAGGGAGTCCCTCCGCGTTTATTTCATTGCAAAGTAAACACATCAGCTTCCACACTGCACTGTCAATAAATCCATTATTCTGCCCTCGCTACTTGAGTCCAGCGTGTGCAGCGAGACAGATAGTTAACAGCATGAAGAAACAGAAGCTCCAGAAGTTTTGTTGAGGATTGATGTTCCTTCTTTTGAATTGTTTTCCTTCATCAGTTGTATTTCTTTACACTTCTTCCCTCATTTAGGTTTGTAAGACTGAAAATATAAATGTAAAATAAACATTACAAAAGTGTATTTTACATAAATAGGTTTAGTGTGGATATGTTCACACAATAAACTACAGATGTTTACCCACAATAGAATTAAATGACATCCACAGCAAACATTGCACACAATTAAACCTAAGGTGTAGCGTTATCACCCTCTTCCGGTCAAATTCAGCGCTACATGTATCAAACGAGCTTTGATCGCCAGAGAGTTACGACCACGAATACATAAGACATCACACAGTCAGCAATTTTAATACCAAAAAAACTAAATATCTTTATGCACAATAGTTTTGATATTCGCGATTTGCAGTATTTAGATTTTTTTCATGGGCCCTTTTTGGTTTGAATGAGTAGACTTCTTCTCTTCACCCCACTGATGCTCCGTTGTGACACAGGCCTCCCTGTCAGCCCCTGCGGGCTGGCGGGAGTACTGCCTTATACTTTGTTTTAGTAGACAAAATGTACTGTAATTTTAGTCGACTAAAACAAAATCAATTTAGATGATTTAAATCAAAATACATTTTCGTCAAAAGACTGACTAAACTAAACCCGCAGCACCTGCAGTGAGCGAACTCATCCAAAAGATGGCGTCGTAGCACAAACAATAGCAGACCTATTCAGTCCTCTGCTTGTGTTTAGTGAAAACTATTGAGCACAAAACCTTATGGCCATCAGCGAAGAAAAAAAACATAAATTAGCTGCACCGTTTTATAAGCCGCAGGATTTAAAGCGTAGGAAAAAAGTAGCGGCTTATAATCAGCAAAATAGGATGATTATAATTACAGAAATATAATGAAAAACTGCTGTCACGCCGGAAAACGAGACCCCGAAAGCAGCTAATTGATGTAATAGTTTTTGACCATGTTGCCTTAAACTGGCCACCGGGGCGGGGCCGACAGGTGTCCTCGGGGTTCCGGAGCCCATGTTCGGCTTCAGCAGTCCCAAGACAAGACCCCCGAACGACTGAGAAGTGTAAGAACCAGCAGTAACCCGGCAAACAAGACCCCGATAGGCGCTAAGTCAGGCCTGGTCAATTATTTTGACTGGGGGGGAGCACATTTTGAGGAAAAAAATGTGTCTGGGGGCCGGTATATATCTGATTTTTAGGAACACTAATACAAAACCTCACAATAATGTCTGATTGAATGCTAAAAACGTTATGACAGATCGCCTTAAAAAACTAAATTTTTTTACTGAATGAGACACCCAGAATGTACATGAAAATAAAAAATGTGGGATCTACAATATTAACTATGAACGATAAAACACTGAATATAACATATGAATGTCACAACAAAAATGCAACAAATAGAGAAATATGAACGCGAAGGGTAAAAATAAACCCACATACAATCATGTACAGGTAAAAGCCAGTAAATTAGAATATTTTGAAAAACTTGATTTATTTCAGTAATTGCATTCAAAAGGTGTAACTTGTACATTATATTTATTCATTGCACACAGACTGATGCATTCAAATGTTTATTTCATTTAATTTTGATGATTTGAAGTGGCAACAAATGAAAATCCAAAATTTCGTGTGTCACAAAATTAGAATATTACTTAAGGCTAATACAAAAAAGGGATTTTTAGAAATGTTGGCCAACTGAAAAGTATGAAAATGAAAAATATGAGCATGTACAATACTCAATACTTGGTTGGAGCTCCTTTTGCCTCAATTACTGCGTTAATGCGGCGTGGCATGGAGTCAATGAGTTTCTGGCACTGCTCAGGTGTTATGAGAGCCCAGGTTGCTCTGATAGTGGCCTTCAACTCTTCTGCGTTTTTGGGTCTGGCATTCTGCATCTTCCTTTTCACAATACCCCACAGATTTTCTATGGGGCTAAGGTCAGGGGAGTTGGCGGGCCAATTTAGAACAGAAATACCATGGTCCGTAAACCAGGCACGGGTAGATTTTGCGCTGTGTGCAGGCGCCAAGTCCTGTTGGAACTTGAAATCTCCATCTCCATAGAGCAGGTCAGCAGCAGGAAGCATGAAGTGCTCTAAAACTTGCTGGTAGACGGCTGCGTTGACCCTGGATCTCAGGAAACAGAGTGGACCGACACCAACAGATGACATGGCACCCCAAACCATCACCCAACCATGCAAATTTTGCATTTCCTTTGGAAATCGAGGTCCCAGAGTCTGGAGGAAGACAGGAGAGGCACAGGATCCACGTTGCCTGAAGTCTAGTGTAAAGTTTCCACCATCAGTGATGGTTTGGGGTGCCATGTCATCTGCTGGTGTCGGTCCACTCTGTTTCCTGAGCTCCAACCAAGTATTGAGTATTGTACATGCTCATATTTTTCATTTTCATACTTTTCAGTTGGCCAACATTTCTAAAAATCCCTTTTTTGTATTAGCCTTAAGTAATATTCTAATTTTGTGACACACGGAATTTTGGATTTTCATTTGTTGCCACTTCAAATCATCAAAATTAAATGAAATAAACATTTGAATGCATCAGTCTGTGTGCAATGAATAAATATAATGTACAAGTTACACCTTTTGAATGCAATTACTGAAATAAATCAAGTTTTTCAAAATATTCTAATTTACTGGCTTTTACCTGTATACCTGATATATCACTAAGCTTTAGAACTTTGCTGTAAAAATCTCCTTCCGCGTCTGTCCCTGACACTAACATTTCAGGCTGGCCGCTCTTGAAACACTCTGTGGAAACGCTCTCCACCCACACTGCTTGGTGCCTCGTCTGAGCTGCTATGACTTAGATTACCATAGTAGCTAGTATATCATGCAAAAAGCGCAGATTCCAACCTTTGAAATACTTTGTATAGTTCAAGAGTTACGGTAGTTAGAAAACATCACTGTCCATCATAATAGCAGCTACAGTTTCCATCTTAAAGATCTAAAAAATTATTAGGGAATGTCTGGCGGGCCCGATTGAAAAGCTCAACAAGTCCCATGGGGCCCCCGTGCCTTAATTTGCCCAGGTCTGGGCTAAGTGATGTAATTTCAGGTACGTATTTTTGACCCTTTTCCCTTATTTTTGACCATAAACACTGTGGACGATAACATTTTTAGTCAACAAAATTAGCGCCACATTTTCCAGCCTAAAGCCGCTGCCACCAGGGGGCGCTGCTCCATTGTCCGTGTCCCATGTCAGCCCATCTGCTTCCTCTCCGCTCGTCGGATGTCTAAAATCTCTGTCTGGGCATGGACGAGCAAGATGATTATCTGCTTTGGTGCCGTTCTGTTCCCAGTTAACAAAACAAGCTCCATAAAGGCGTGCTTGGATGAGTTTGCTGCGGAAGAACAAGTCCAGCAAGCATCATGGCACGACCAACCATGTGGGCTTGTGTGGTTCCCCCCCCCCCCACAGACGCAACGGGAGGAAGTTCATGGTCATCGTGCTTCCTCAGCACGCAGTGAAGTGCAGTAATATTTGTTTATGGTCTGGCTGCAGCCCGCGGACAGGATGCAGATCATCGCCTGGTTTTATGGCGCCTGCCCTCTGATAAGTACACATCAACATGTGACCACCCTCGGTACATCTGCTTGCGTATTAGCATTTTATTTGCTCTGCTGCTGAAACATGGCTGTCCTTCAAAGTCAGGACGCTGCTCGATTCAAGATCCGTTCAGATTTTGAAAGACATTTTTCCATAATTAATAATAATCGGGTGTGGGGGGAAAGATCTCTATACATATATGTATGTGTATATATATATATACATATATACAGTATATATGTATATATATATATATATATATATATATATATACATATATACAGTATATATATATATATATATATATATATATATATATATATATATATATATATGTATATATATATACACACACAGACATATATACATGTAAACACACACATATACATACATTAAATACAGGTAAAAGCCAGTAAATTAGAATATTTTGAAAAACTTGATTTATTTCAGTAATTGCATTTAAAAGGTGTAACTTGTACATTATATTTATTCATTGCACACAGACTGATGCATTCAAATGTTTATTTCATTTAATTTTGATGATTTG
>NC_084560.2:36932920-36992920 GCF_033978685.3 Nerophis lumbriciformis
GCATACAACATGTATAAATGTAATAAATACAAACACTCGGGATTTAGCGATTTGAACATTTCATACACTATTGTCACCTAAATTACCGTATTTTCCAGCCTATTGAGCGCCTCGGAATATAAGCCACACCCTCTAAATTTTTGGGAAAATTTTTTTTTCCTAAATTTTAGCCCCATATATATACGTCGTGAAATTATTTTTTTTTACACAGAAATATTTAATAAATGTTTATTCACATAAGAGAAAGTGTTGGGTACTTCTCTTGTTGCCTTATTTGTCTTTGACTTCGTTAAATGTTTGGACGCTCACATAATTAGATGAAGAATCAGTCACAATTCTCACAAAGGGTTCCTGCGGGAAACGTCTTTTTGTGTCTTTTTTGCCATCTTGGGGATGTGAAAGTAGACCAGCCTGTCGGTCCATGGCCTCGTTTGTCTACCGGCAGGTGAGAGACGAATGAATTATAATCTAGACCAGGGGTGTCAAAGTCGTTTTAGCTCAGGGGCCGCATGGAGGAAAATCTATTCCCACACAGGCCGGACTGGTAAAATCATGGCATGATAACTTAAAAATAAAGACAACTTCAGAATGTTTTCTATGTCTTACTTACCAAAAATAGAACAACCACATTCTGAAAATGTACAAATTACAAATAATCCTCTTGCAAAACACTTCAAGTTAGTTGGAAATTCTGAGGAAAAAAATTGGTGCAGTTTCAAAAACACCATGAAGAACACAATGAACTTAGACTTCATCTCAGTATTTTAACAAAGCCATTCAACTTCAAGCACTTCCTGTTTAGCGTTCTCATGTTGGAAGTTCACCGTTAAAAACGTTTGGAAAATAAAGCGAGTGTTTCCTCAAACCTCCGCATTTGGGGAGAGCCGCAACTGCCACAACACATTCATTGGTCATCATTTAAATATTACAATTATAATATAAACAAAACACTTTAAAAAAATGACACCTTTGCCGAAATCAAGGTAACATTACTACGAACTTAACCAACGTAAACATAGGAGATTTAAGCATAAAATAAAATGGAACGAACACAACAAAGGTAAAGGTAAAACACCTTTTTACAATGGAGTTCAGGGTGCGCATCGTGGATTCAACCAATTGCAAGCGCTGCATGGAACTCTTAACTACGTTGAGTGGATCATTTACAATGAAAGAAGGTATTGTGTGTCCACAGCAGGAGCAGCTGATTGCTTGCACCTGCGCTGATTGGCGTAGCGGCAGCCAATCCAGAGGGCGCTTAAAGTCAGCTGACACGTCATCTTCAAACACTGTCGTGTGTGATGTGGGTGACACTTGAATTGCTATTGCGACATTCAGTGGAAACATTTAGAACAGGAATGTCCTTTATTAAAAAAATGCAACTCATTTTTATATTTAGAAAACTGATCTTGCAGGTTAGATTAAACCTTTCAGGCCCTCGGGCCGTACGTTTGACACCCATGAACTAGAATTTAGTTTTAGCAAGTTTGAGATGGAGCTGAAGTAGCCACTGTCTCAGTGTGTCAACAATAGCAGCGTAACTGCTATCAATGCGGCTCTAAAGTAGTCCGTCTGCGTTAGCGCTTATAATAACAATATCACTCATATTTGGTTAATTTTCAGGTCACGACATGTAAATGCAATATTGTTGGCGCTTATTGAATGTTTTTAGAGAGAGTATGATGAGTGCAACAAAGGATCCTCCATCTGTTGACTCAATTGTTAGATATTTATTTACCATTTACAATGCATAAAAAAAGCCAAGCATATGTGTGCATTGTGAATGATAAACAGCACAACTTTTTCCAATTTTTGCATATTTCCAGTCTGACTGATCTAATAATATGGTCAGAGTGCAGTGACCTACAATCTACGCAAATTGCCTAAAATATTGGCAGCGGAATATTCAAAATGGCCGACTGAATTTGTGGCATTTTGTGATGTTTAGACGGTATTTTCACTTGCTCAGTGGCCTAGTGGTTAGTGTCCACCCTGAGATCGGTAGGTCGTGAGTTCAAACCAAAGACTATAAAAATGGGACCCATTACCTCCCTGCTTGGCACTCAGCATCAATGGTTGTAATTGGGGGTTAAATCACCAAAAGGATTCCCGAGCGCGGCCATCGCTGCTGCTCACTGCTCCCTTCACCTCCCAGGGGGTGGAACAAGGGAATGGATCAAATGCAGAGGGTAATTTCACCACACCTAGTGTGTGTGACTATCAGTGGTACTTTATCTTTAACTTTAACATACTCTGTCATGAGCTTAACTTCATGAATTATTGTGGCCAAAAAAACTAATTACCACTCCACTTCAACTGAAAGACAGCCCAAGTCTATTCCAGACGGTTCATAATAAATAGGTTAGTGTTTTCCACATGTACCATTGTTCTCGGTTTGACTAACTTGAACATTCCACACTACTACATAATAAAAGTATGTATTGTGTTTTTTGTGATGATATCGGCCAGTACTCAAGCCTCTGAAGTGTTGTGTCGGGACATCCCTATTACTGACATGGTTCTACTACACTTGTATATTTTTATTTAATTCTTGTGTTTTCATATATTTTAATCAGATGCTGTGGTAATGTGCTCGTATGTTTCAACAAATATGACAATACAACTTCTCTATGTGCTCAAATGCAAAAATTAAATGAGCGCACTTAGTCGGTTGCTCTGATTAATTCCACCGTGCTTTTATCTTGAAGCTTACTTTGCACTGCACAGGAAGTGACTTGGCATGTTTTAACGTTGTGTCAATAGAAAGTAGCCAGGCTACACTCTGCTAATTTACATCTATTAATTATGCTCCGCTTATTTTTGCACTTGTGTGACAGTGGGTAGTTGTATGGTTGCCATGGTGGCTGCAGTTTGACCCTGGAACAGATTATTTCTACATACATTATTTCTTACAGGAACAATTATTTGCAAGCCTTTTAATTTTGAGCAAACGTCGTCATGTTTGACACAATCCTGTCTGATCCCGATGATGGTGTGTATGTTTACATGGCCATGACGTTAACATTGTGCTAGCTAGAACAGTGTTTTTCAACCACTGTGCCGTGGCACACTACTAGTGTCTGGTGTGCCGTGGGAGATTATCAAATTTCACCTATTTGGGTTAAAAATATTTTTTGCAAACCAGTAGTTATAGTCTGCAAATGATGTGTTGTTGTTGAGTGTCGGTGCTGTCTAGAGCTCGGCGGAGTATCAGTAGGTGGCAGCCGGTAGCTAATTGCTTTGTGGATGTCGGAAACAGCGGGAGGCAGCGTGCAGGTAAAAAGGTGTCTAATGCTTAAACCAAAACTAAACAAAAGGTGAGTGCCCCTAAGAAAAGGCATTGAAACTTAGGGAAAGCTATGCAGAACGAAACTAAAACTGAACGGGCTACAAAGTAAACAAAAACAGAATGCTGGACGACAGCAAAGAATTACAGCGTGTGGAGCAGATGGCGTCCACAAAGTACATCCGTACACGACATGACAATCAACACCAAAATGGGAGCGCAAGACAAGAACTAAAACACTACACACAGGAAAACACCGAAAAACTCAAAATAATTCACGGCGGCATGTGACAGTTGGTGACAGTACACCTACTTTGAGACAAGTGCTATAGTGATGCATGCTTGGTTATGGTTATGATTTGAATTCATATCCGACAACTTTTTACTGTCAACTGGGTTTCGTTTTTTAACCATTTCTGCTGGTGGTGTGCCTCCGGATTTTTTCAACCCAAAAAATGTGCCTTGGCTCAAAAAAGGTTGAAAAACACTGAGCTAGAAGATGCTAAAAAGTGATCTAAAACAGCGATTAAGACGATACGTGAAGCCTGACAATTGCAGCAAATGTCATTCTCTGATGTTTGCATCCTTCTTCTTTTGGCTTACGCTCGGTTTTTAAATTCGAAAAACAAATCAGCAGCGTCGTACAAAAAAGCTTTTCTCAATTACGCCAAATAGCGAAAGTGAAACCGCTTCTATCAGGACATGATCTTGAGAAATTAATCCACGCCTTTATCTCGACTCGTCTAGACTACTGCAATGCCCTTTACGTAGGAATTAGCCAGGGCTCCCTCGCCCGCCTGCAGCTCGTGAAGAACTCTGCTGCTCGTCTGCTAACACAGACCCGCAGACGTGAGCACATCACCCCTATTTTAGCGTCCCTTCACTGGCTCCCTGTGCGTTACCCAATCAATTTTAAACTCCTTCTATTCGTTTTTAAATGTCGAAACAACCTCGCTCCAACATATCACTCCGACCACCTTCAGCCTTACTGCCCCCCCGATCCCTAAGATCGCTATTGACGGTCCCTACTAAGTCTACTAACCACGTTAAACCCAGATTCCGATCTAACAAAGGTCTTAAAGGGGAACATTATCACAATTTCAGAATGGTTAAAACCATTAAAAATCAGTTCCCAGTGGCTTATTTTATTTTTCGAAGTTTCTTTCAAAATTTTACCCATCACGCAATATCCCTAAAAAAAGCTTCAAAGTGCCTGATTTTAACCATCGTTATAAACACCCGTCCATTTTCCTGTGACGTCACACAGTGATGCCAACACAAACAAACATGGCGCATAGAACAGCAAGCTATAGCGACATTAGCTCGGATTCAGATTCGGATTTCAGCGGCTTAAGCGATTCAACAGATTACGCATGTATTGAAACGGATGGTTGTAGTGTGGAGGCAGGTAGCGAAAACGAAATTGAAGAAGAAACTGAAGCTATTGAGCCATATCGGTTTGAACCGTATGCAAGCGAAACCGACGAAAACGACACGACAGCCAGCGACACGGGAGAAAGCGAGGACGAATTCGGCGATCGCCTTCTAACCAACGATTGGTATGTGTTTGTTTGGCATTAAAGGAAACTAACAACTATGAACTAGGTTTACAGCATATGAAATACATTTGGCAACAACATGCACTTTGAGAGTGCAGACAGCCCAACTTTCATCAATTAATATATTCTGTAGACATACCCTCATCCACGCTCTTTTCCTGAAAGCTGATCTGTCCAGTTTAAGGGACGGTGTGAGCCAAGACATCCATGGGGTTTAGCTCGCTCGTCTGCGGGAACAAACTGCCGCCATTGCTTGCCGTGCTACCGAGGTCCTTTGTCCCTGAATTGCTCACACACTCCGGCAGATTCAATGGGGGTCTGGCGGCAGATTTCTTTGACTTTATCGTTGGAAATGCATCTGCTTTGAGTGTCGCAGGATATCCACACATTCTTGCCATCTCTGTCGTAGCATAGCTTTCGTCAGTAAAGTGTGCGGAACAAACATCCAATTTCTTGCCACTTTCGCATCTTTGGGCCACTGGTGCAACTTGAATCCGTCCCTGTTCGTGTTGTTACACCCTCCGACAACACACCGACGAGGCATGATGTCTCCAAGGTACGGAAAACAGTCGAAAAAACGGAAAATAACACCGCTGATTTGACTCTGTGTTTGAGAAAATGGCGGATTGCTTCCCGATGTGACGTCACACCGCTCCAAAAGCGAATAATAAAAAGGCGTTTAATTCGCCAAAATTCACCCATTTAGAGTTCGGAAATCGTTTAAAAAATATATATGGTCTTTTTTCTGCAACATCAAGGTATATATATATATATAGGTCTGGTGATAATGTTCCCCTTTAACTCATTCTCTTTCTATGCCACATCAATGTGGAATGCGCTCCCAACAGGTATAAAAGAAAGGGCATCTCTATCCTCCTTCAAAACCGCACTAAAAGAACACCTCCAGGCAACTTCAACCCTAAACTAACACCTTCCCCGGATTGTTGTTAATAATCAAATGTAAACAATCAAATGCAGATATTTTTCTTAAGCCTTCTGATCTCTCTCTCTCTCTCTCTATGTCCACTACTTGCTGTACATATCCTACCAAGTCAGACCTACACTGCTTCAATGTCCATTTCTCTGTTCTCAATTGTTGATGACTGATGATAACAACCAAACCTAACCCCCCCCCCCCCCCCTCCACACCCCGAATTGTAAATAATGTCAATAATTCAATGTATACACCCTGATGATTATCTTGTGTGATGACTGTATTACGATGATAGTATATATGATATTATATAAATAAATGATAAATGGGTTATACTTGTATAGCGCTTTTCTACCTTCAAGGTACTCAAAGCGCTTTGACACTATTTCCACATGCACCCATTCACACACACATTCACACACTGATGGCGGGAGCTGCCATGCAAGGCGCTAACCAGCAGCCATCAGGAGCAAGGGTGAAGTGTCTTGCCCAAGGACACAACTGACGTGACTAGGATGGTAGAAGGTGGGGATTAATATATCTGTATCATGAATCAATTTAAGTGGACCCCGACTTAAACAAGTTGAAAAACGTATTCGGGTGTTACCATTTAGTGGTCAATTGTACGGAATATGTACTTCACTGTGCAACCTACTAATAAAAGTCTCAATCAATCAAATCAATCCCTGACACAAGGATGAAGCTTAGAGGTGACAGAGCTTTCGCCGCTGCTGCTCCCAAGCTCTGGAACGACCTACCTCTGAGTGTTAGACAGGCCTCCTCTCTTCCTGTTTTTAAATCTCTCTTAAAAACATACTTTTATTCCATGGCTTTTAACACTGAGTGATCTCCATCCTGCTTTGGCACCCCATAATACACCTGCTGTGAACCTGCTTTTATGTTTTATTTATTTATTTTTTATCGTGCTCTGTTTGTGTTGTGTTGTGTTTGCTCGGTTCTCTTATTATCTTTTAACCTGCCCATTGTACAGCACTTTGGTTACCCTTGTGGTACATTTTAAATGTGCTTTATAAATAAAGTTGATTTGATTTGATTCTTCAGATGTTCAAGCTGAAGGCGGTCCAGCTGGCCGAGAAGCTCCTCCCCGCCTTCAACACCCCCACAGGGATCCCCTGGGCCATAGTCAACCTGAAGAGGTGAGCGCCGCCGTCAGCGGCCGCACGATTGACAGACAATAACATCCGTCCTCACTTCCTCCCACTTAGCGGCGTCGGGCGTAATTGGGGTTGGGCGTCCGCTGGCAGCAGCATCCTGGCCGAGTTCGGAACGCTGCACATGGAGTTTGTACACCTCACCTACCTGACGGGAAACCCCGCCTACTATCAGAAGGTACTGCATGGATCTTTTGGCTTACGCTCGGCTGCAGTACTGCAACTTGCCTGCAGGGGGCATTAGCGCTGTTAGCCTTTACCTACAGCAGTGGTTTAGCGCAGTGGTCCCCAACCACCGGGCCATGGCCCGATACCGGTCCGCAGATCGATTGGTACCGGGCCGCACAAGAAAAAAAATAATAAATATATATATATATATATATTTTTTTTTTTTTTTTTTATTAAATCAACGTAAAATATATATATATATATATATATATATATATATACATTATATATCAATATAGATCAATACAGTCTGCAGGGATACAGTCCGTAAGCACACATGATTGTATTTCTT
This sequence comes from Nerophis lumbriciformis, assembly GCF_033978685.3. Taxonomy (NCBI): domain Eukaryota; kingdom Metazoa; phylum Chordata; class Actinopteri; order Syngnathiformes; family Syngnathidae; genus Nerophis; species Nerophis lumbriciformis. The sequence continues at coordinate 36,940,392 of NC_084560.2, forward strand.
TATCAAAAAAAAAAAAAAAAAGAACATCTTTCGTTTTTTTAAATGTATGTTATGTTTATAAACTCAGGAAATATGTCCCTGGACACATGAGGACTTTGAATATGACCCATGTATGATCCTGTAACTACTTGGTATCGGACCAATACCCAAATTTGTGGTATCATCCAAAACTAATGTTAAGTATCAAACAAGAGAAGAATAAGTGATTATTACATTTGAACAGAAGTGTAGATAGAACATGTTAAAAGAGAAAGTAAGCAGATATTAACAGTACATGATCAAGTAGATTAATAATTAGATTTTTACCACTTGTCATTAATAATGTTGACAAAATAATAGAATGATAAATGACACAATATGCCACTGCATACATCAGCAGACTAATTAAGAGCCTTTGTTTGTTTACTCACTACTAAAAGACAAGTTGTCTAGTACGTTCACTGTTTTATTTAAGGACTTAACTGCAACTAGAAACATATGTTTAATGTACCCTAAGATTTTTTGTTAAAATAAAGCCAATAATGCAATTTTTTTGTGGTCCCCTTGATTTAGAAAAGTACCGAAAAGAATCAAAATAATTTTAGTACCAGTACCAAAATATTGGTATCGTTACAACACTAATTTGTATATATGTATGTGCGTGTGTATATATATATATATATATATATATATATATATATATATATATATATATATATATATATATATATATATATATATATATATGTATACATATATTTATGTGTATAAATATGTGTGTATATAGCTATATTTGTGTGTTTATAGCTATATTTATGTTTGTATATATGTATGTGTTTATGTATATGTGTATATATATATATATATATATATATATATATATATATATATATATATATATATATATATATATATATATATATATATATATGTGTGTATATATATATATATATATATATATATATATATATATATATATATATATATATATATATATATATATATATATATATATATATATATATAATGTATGTATGTATGTATGTATGTATGTATGTATGTATGTATGTATATGTGTGTGTGTGTGTGTGTATATATATGTATAAATGCTAAATCACCAAAAATGATTCCCGGTTGCGGCCACTGCTGCTACCCACTGCTGCTACCCACTGCTGCTACCCACTGCTCCCCTCACCTCCCAGGGGGTGAACAAGGGGATGGGTCAAATGCTGAGGGAAAATTTCACCACACGTAGTGTGTGACAGTCATTGGTACTTAAACTTTAACTTTAAATACATAAATATTTATAATCTGTATACAGTATATATATATATATATATATATATATATATATATATATATATATATATATATATATATATATATATATTTAATTAAACTATACAAAAATCTGTTATAAAACATATATATATTTTCATATATTTTTATGCAACATACTGTAATGAAGAGATGGGTACAGTTCACATTCGAACCGATACGGTACCAATTCCCGGTATCTGAGAATCGATAACAAGTATTCAACGATACCAATTTTTTATGTGTGTTAATAAAGGTTATCTGTTTTTTAATTATTAAAAAAAAAATTTTTATTGCAACATTTGAAAATGAGCTGATTATAATAACTGCTGTCCACTTGTTGTATATTGTTTTATTATCACATCTCTGAGTCTCAGTTACACTTAAAGGTCCAAGACGTTAAATGGCAGTAGTGTTTAGTTTATAGTTTGTTCAGTCTTTGCTGTCTAGTCTTTTGCTGTGCCCTAAAAAGTGTTAATACTGCAAGTATTGTGCTTATTGCACGCCAGCTGTTTGATTGTAACGTGTATCCTAGTTGCAGTTTTCATTAACAAATTTGGAGGTGTTGTAATCGCCATGTAAAATCGCCAATGCTAATCAATAGGATGTCAATAGCAAAACCAATTTATATTAGCATCAAGCTCGCGCATTTTTACTTGCTTATGGTGGAGTGTTTTTTTTTTTAGACAATTTTTTTTTTTTTTTTGGCATTGAAAATTGCAACATTACCTGGAGGCAGTTTGGCTGAGTCTGCTCTCGGTGCTGCTGGAGTGATCGCCAAATGTCCGTTTTACGTGAATCGGTGCCGGGTAGGGCCGGAGGGATTCGGTCGTGGGTATCCATCCCTAAGTCATATGTGTTTATTATTATTATTTATTTGTACTTTTGTAAACGTCTTTTTTTAATCACAGGTGATGCACATTCGAAAGCTGCTGGCCAAAATGGACCGTCCCAACGGACTCTACCCCAACTACCTGAACCCTCGCACCGGCCGCTGGGGCCAACGTGAGTACATTTCTCTCCACTCACTAGCACCCACCTTCTCACGGGTCGTTCTGGTCCGATCCGGAAAGAAAAGAGCGCGTGAGAGAAGCAAAGAGGAGGATTGATTGTGCTTAATGAACACAAATGCGAGGAGGCGTAGGACGATGGAGGAGAGACAAAACGCTGCTCTCAGCGTATTGATCACTATTTGGCAGCCCGCCCAAGGACATTAACGTCACGCGCCGACACTCTGTTTTCTCTCCCCTCAATGTCGCTTCTCGTTAACGGTGTTTTTGACAAACGTATTAGACCGCCTCTCGTGCCGAACCTCCAACAACGCACAGTGTGTGTTTATTGTCGCTCTCATCGTTTGTATCAGCGCACAACCCCCACACACACACTTTGGATACGGTACCTATAGCGGGGCCTTGATAATTGCTTTTTGTGACACCTAGTGGTCACAATCATTCTTTAAGATAGGCTAGACCAGGGGTCGGCAACCCAAAATGTTGAAAGAGCCCTATTGGACCAAAAATACAAAAACAAATCTGTCTGGAGCCACAAAAAATTAAAAGCCATATTACATACAGATAGTGTGTCATGAGATATACATTGAATTAAGAGGACCTAAAGGAAACTAAATGGCCTCAAATATACCTACAAATGAGGCATAATGACGCAATATGTACATATAGCTAGCCTAAATAGCATGTTAGCATCGATTAGCTTGCAGTCATGCAGTTACAAAATATGCCCGATTAGCACTCCACACAAGTCAATAACACCAACAAAACTCACCTTTGTGCATTCACGCACAACATTAAAAGTTTGGTGGACAAAATGAGACAGAAAAAGAAGTGGCATAAAACACGTCCTAGAAAGTTGGAGAAAGTTATACATGTAAACAAACTACGGTGAGTTCAAGGACCGCCAAAATTAGTTGGACAAAACGGCGCTCGCCAAATACTCGAATCAGTGAAGCATGTTTAATACAAACAGTGTGATTTATAACAATTAGGGAGGTTTGTGTCATGTTTGTCCTCCTACAGAAACTGTATTAAAACAAAAAATATTTTTTTTCCCCTCATCTTTTTCCATTTTTCATACATTTTTGAAAAAGCTCCAGATAGCCACTAGGGCGGCGCTAAAGCCGCGGGTTGCCGACCCCCGGGCTAGACAGTACCGTATCTTTCGGAGTATAAGTCACTCCGGAGTATAAGTCGCACCAGCCGAAAATGCATAATAAAGAAGGAAAAAAACATATATAAGTCGCACTGGAGTATAAGTCGCATTTTTTGGGGAAATGTATTTGATAAAAGCCAACACCAAGAATAGACATTTGAAAGGCAATTTAAAATAAATAAAGAATAGTGAACAACAGGCTGAATAAGTGTACGTTATATGAGGCATAAATAACCAACTGAGAACGTGCCTGGTATGTTAACGTAACATATTATGGTAGTAGTTCTCAACCTTTTTTCAGTGATGTACCCCCTGTGAAATTTTTTTAAATTCAAGTACCCCCTAATCAGAGCAAAGCATTTTTGGTTGAAAAAAAAGAGATAAAGAAGTAAAATACAGCACTATGTCATCAGTTTCTGATTTATTAAATTGTATAACAGTGCAAAATATTGCTCATTTGTAGTGGTCTTTCTTGAACTATTTGGAAAAAAAGATAGGTTTTCATTTATATTTATAAAGGATTTTTGAATTGTTGCTATTTTTAGAATATTTAAAAAAAATCTCACGTACCCCTTGGCATACCTTCAAGTACCCCCAGGGGTACGCGTACCCCCATTTGAGAACCACTGTATTATGGTAAGAGTCATTCAAATAACTATAACATATAGAACATGCTATACGTTTACCAAACAATCTGTCACTCCTAATCGCTAAATCCCATGAAATCTTATACGTCTAGTCTCTTACGTGAATGAGATAAATAATATTATTTGATATTTTACGCTAATGTGTTAATAATTTCACAAATAAGTCGCTCCTGAGTATAAGTCGCACCCCCGGCCAAACTATGGAAAAAAACTGCGACTTATAGTCCGAAAAATACGGTAAGTTTAATGATGCGGACACATTTGTTATTGGATACTTTCTATTCTATATTTGATATTTGCTTATATTGACAAATGTCAATATTGTTCAATGACGGATACCTATTACGTGTGTGTGTATAGCTTGTGCGCTATTGTGTGCTTAGCTGCTGTGTAGCTGCTAGCCCCTCGCAGCCTGGAGCCTACCATGCAGGTTTTTAACCTTTTTGACCTCAGGGCCCAACTTTTCCACTACAGAGGGCCACCGGGGCCCACTCGAATATACCGTATTTTTCGGACTATTAGTCGCTCCGGAGTATAATTTGCACCAGCTGAAAATGCATAATAAAGAAGGAAAAAAACATATATAAGTCGCATTTTTGGGGGAAATTTATTTGATCAAACCCAACACCAAGAATAGACATTTGAAAGGCAATTTAAAATAAATAAAGAATAGTGAACAACAGGCTGAATAAGTGTACGTTATATGAGGCATAAATAACCAACTGAGAACGTGCCTGGTATGTTAACGTAACATATTATGGTAAGAGTCATTCAAATAACTAGAACATATAGAACATGCTATACGTTTACCAAACAATCTGTCACTAAATCCCATGAAATCTTATACGTCTAGTCTCTTACATGAATGAGCTAAATAATATTATTTGATATTTTACGGTAATGTGTTAATAATTTCACACATAAGTCGCTCCTGAGTATAAGTCGCACCCCCAGCCAAACTATGAAAAAAGGTGCGACTTATAGTCTGAAAAATACGGTAAACACTTTACTCTTAATGATACTCATATTGCGTGAAAGAGTTATCCAAGTTTTATTGTTAGAATTTCACTTTTTTGGTCATGTCATCCTTTCGGCGCCGTTCAATTATAGGAAGACCACGTGTTTATTTACCCTCAAAATGGTGACTCCTGAACAGAAGGCGGTTTGTGTGCGAAAACAAATGCCATTGTCACGGTGCAGCGTGCTTTTAGAAGATAATTTGTCATTGATCCACTCCATGGTGAGAGCATTGAGCGGTGGGTTGGTTAAAGAGACTGGCTGCTGGTGTAAAGGGAAGGGTCCCGGAAGACCTTCATGGCATGAAAGATTGAATAACAGCAGCAATCAACACATACTGGGGCGTGTTTGGGAGGAATTTGCATATCGTCTTGATGTTGTTGGTGGTGGCCGTATTGAGCTCTTGTAAAGCATGAAATAAATACTCCAAGTTATGTACAACACGTATGTTCAAACAAGGATTTCTATTGTTTTTAATTTTTGAAATATCGAGTGACAATTATTTTTGAATCACCCTGTATATACAGTCATGGTCAATAGTTTACATACACGTGTAAAGAACATAATGTCATGGCTGTCTTGAGTTTCCAATCATTTCTACAACTCTTATTTTTTTGTGATAGAGTGATTGGAGCACATACTAGTTGGTCACAAAAAAACATTCATGAAGTTTGGTTCTTTTATGAATTTATTATGGGTCTACTGAAAATGTGACCAAATCTGCTGGGTCAAAGGTATACATACAGCAATGTTAATATTTGCTTACATGTCCCTTGGCAAGTTTCACTGCAATAAGGCGCTTTTGGTAGCCATCCACAAGCTTCTGCTTGAATTTTCAACCACTCCTCTTGACAAAATTGGTGCAGTTCAGTTAAATTTGTTGGTTTTCTGACGTGGACTTGTTTGTTCAGCATTGTCCACATGTTCTCAATGGGGTTTAAGTGAGGCGAGACGGACAGAAATGACTGAAAACGAACTCAAAAAACATTTATTGCAAAATAAATCATTGTTCATAAAGATGAACGAGGCGGTCATGTCCGTAATTGGTGGTCTGAATAACCCGGAAGAGCAACTGTCCCATATATATATATATATATATATATATATATATGTATGTATGTATGTATGTATGTATGTATGTATGTATGTATGTATGTATGTATATATATATATATATATATATATATGTTGTTGTTTTTTTAATAATATCCACAAAGTTCAGTGAACCCCCCCCCCCCCCACACACCCGGAATTGTAAATAATGTAAATAATTCAATGTATAAACCCTGATGATTATCTTGTGTGATGACTATTATGATGATAGTATATATGATAGTATATATCTGTATCATGAATCAATTTAAGTGGACCCCGACTTAAACAAGTTGAAAAACTTATTCGGGTGTTACCATTTAGTGGTCAATTGTACGGAATATGTACTTCACTGTGCAACCTACTAATAAAAGTCTGAATCAATGAATCAATCAAGCGAGAGTTATGTGTGACCATGTGTGTTGACATTTTGTGTTGGTTGGATTTAAAAAAAAAAATGCACCATGACTAGGGAAGGTTGTCTGAATTGGGTCATATAAGTATATGCTCCGAGTCAAAACCGAAAATTACCCACACTGGCCACTTGATGGCGACAAAATGGCTGCATCAAAGTCAGTCTTTTCAAATGAGTTGCAATCTTGCTGCGGGCTAGAGTCCTTATTTAAACTCGTGACGTCTCGCGGGCCAAATTGAAAGCGTCGGCGGGCCGCATTTGGTCAAGGTTTGGTTAAGGGAAGTACCAGAGAGTCATTGATTGACATGGGAAGTCAAGATGTTGATGGATGCTTCATTCAAAGTGGAGGTGAAGATGGATGTATTCTTGTTGTGGCTGCTGTTCCGTACAACAAAGCTGAGACACACTGTGATCCGTCTGCAAAATGCACTTTGAGCTCAGCTACGGAATGACACAAGTGATGCAAGGCCGCGTCTGAACAGCTTTTCTTTTTTTTTTAACGATGATGTAAGCTTCCTTCAAAGCAGCCTTGGAAAAGTCAATTGGACTTGCACATGAAAGCACACACACACAATTTGTTTGAAGCCGATACCTAAGCCGACCTTCTCCCGCCTAGATAGGCTGACGCTGCACGCATGACCCCTGACCTTTCGCTAGCAGGGCAAGGATACCCTCTGGAGGGTGTGTGTGTGTGTGTGTGTGTGTGTGTGTGTGTGTGTGTGTGTGTGTGTGTGTGTGTGTGTGTGTGTGTGTGTGTGTGTGTGTGTGTGTGTGTGTGTGGGACGATGCTGCCAGGGAAACGTGTAGGAAGTGAGGTGAGAAAGATGTCGGATTAAACACTCGGTTGTGTTGTTTGTGTCAGACAGTTTTGATGGAGCGCCACAAAAGAACAATTAGTCTTTAACTTTGAAAGGAACCGACGCAGTAAAACAAGGAGCTCACTTTTATGCTGGAGGGACACTTACTGGTGAAGTCCCGCATTACACACATCACTTTTACCACTGGGAAATGTCTTTTTTTGGCACACTTATAGCACAATATGTATTATTATTTCTTATTATTATTATGTATTTTATTCAAATGGATTATTCATATTATAAATATTCTATTTTTCTTTAATAATATATGTGTTTATTAAACAATGTGTTGTTACAATGTATTATGAATTTTATCCTTTAACAATGTTAAAACTTTTTTTTAAATATTGTATTGTGCATTATTTCGTATTAAGTATTATTTTGGTAATATATAATATTACAATACTAATATTGTTTTGTTATGTATTATTTTGTTGATTTCAAAATAATACAATAAAAATGTTTTAATAGTTAATTATTTTGTAATAACAAAATAATACATACTATTTTAAATATTATTTTTCTATTATGTATTTTTTTTGTTAATACAAAATAATACATATTTTTAATATTGTATTATTATATATTATTTTGTTCATACAAAATAGTACAATACAAATATTTTTAATAGTATTATATTCTTATGTATTATTTCGTTGAACTGATTGATATTCTGTGCGATTTTTATGAATAAAATAGAGAAAAAACATTTTTATTTTCGAGAGATGAGCCTCATGTACACTCCATCCTTCCTCAGTGTACACACACACACACACCTGCTGCCATTTCCACACACACATTAATAATTCATCACCTCTTCTCTGTGTTGGAAGGCAGTTGTATTATAAAAATTGCGTGGTCCGAAAAGGAGTAGGAGGAAGCACAGCTTATTTAACCCTACCCCTATTCCGTTTTATAGCAATTTCCCACTCTTTGTTCTCTTCCTGCGCTCACTTTGTAGCACAAACAAATCAATAATCAATTAAATGATCATAGTAAACAGTGAAGTAACTTATAATTCTTATCATGAGACGAGTAAGATTATCTCATTTTTCAGTACTATTCAAGATGTCTATCATAAACACTTTGATGGCTGAAAACTGTATCAGGATATACAGTACATCCATAAAGTATTCACAGCGTGTTTTGTTATGTTATAGCCTTGTTCCAAAGTGGAGTAAATACCATACTTGCCAACCCTCCCGAATTTTCCGGGAGACTCCCGAAAATCAGCGCCTCTCCCGAAAATCTCCCGGGACAAATATTCTCCCGAAAATCTACCGATTTTCAATTTGAGCTGGAGGCCACGCCCCCTCCAGCTCCATGCGGACCTGAGTGAGGACAGCCTTTTTTCATGACGGGAGGACAACAGGGTGACAAGAACTAAATCATCCAGACTAGAGACAAATTGTATTATGTTTATCTTACCTAAAAATAAATATATTTATTAATTTAAAAAAAAACAACTAAATACATTTTTACTATATTTTGCTAAAAACATCAAAATTAATTGTATTTTTATTTTTATTTTTTTCTCACTCCTTATTACATCCAGCCATAGAATTAAAATAAACATATTTGAAATAATTAATTTTAAATTATCATAATAATTCATTTAAAATGACCACATATTTAATTATTAAAATAATTGCTTGTTTATCAACAACTTTAGCATTTTATTCATTACATTTTGAAGCTCTCAGAAGCCAAGTTATGTTATATTCCTTAAGATTTACTTATGCAAGTTTGAAGTATCAATTATCTAAACACAGTTTTGTTTGCATATTTTCAGGATGTATATATATATATATATATATATATATATATACGGTATATATATATATATATATATATATATATATATATATATATATATATATATATATATATATATATATATATATATATATATATATATATATGTATGAAATACTTGACTTGGTGAATTCTAGCTGTCAATATACTCCTCCCCTCTTAACCTTGCCCCCAACCACGCCCCCACCCCCGACCACGCCCCCACCGTCCACCCCCCACCTCCCGAAATCGAATGTATCAAGGTTTGCAAGTATGGTAAATACATTTTTGTCCTCAAAATTCTACACACAATACCCCATAATGAAAATGTAAAAACATTGTATGTTTATTTTTTGCAAATGTTTGCAAACTATAGATAAGTGTTCACAGCCTTTGCACAATACGTAGTTGATGTAGCTTTAGCAGCAATTACATCCTCAAGTTTTTTTGTATACGACACCACAAGTTTGGCACGCCTAATACATTTGCAAAAAATAAAATAAAAAACATTTTCGCATTGTCATTATCTGTAAAATTTTGAGGACAAAAATGAGTTCATTCCCTTTTGGAAGAAGTGAAGTACTGTGAATACTTTCCGGATGGACTGTAAGTGTTTTATATCGATCGATTTCGATAATTATTTATCTTTTTTTATGACTAATGGAAAATTTGGAGCAGGAGAAAAATATCTGAAATTTAAAAATTTTTATTTGCAATGTAACTTTCTCTGATTATAATCCCTCAGCTACCAAGGCAGAATGGAAAACAAACAATGCAAAGAAAATATTAAAATCACATTGAACACTTAACAATAAGCTCTTAAAATGTAAGACATACTTGCCAACCCTCCCGGATTTTCCGGGAGACTCCCGAAATTCAGCGCCTCTCCCGAAAACCTCCCGGGACAAATTTTCTCCCGAAATTCAGGCGGACTCAGGTCCTCCACAATATAAAAAAGCGTACCTGCCCAATCACGTTATAACTATAGAATGATGGACGGCGAGTTCTTGATTTCTTATGTGGGTTTATTGTTAGGCAGTTTCATTAACGTCCTCCCAGCGTGGCAACAACACACAACAACAGCAGTCACTTTTTTGTATACCGTAAAGCAGTTCGTCTGCCGCAAACAGCAATGTTGTGACACTCTTAAACAGGACAATACTGCCATCTAGTGCATTTGATGAAAGCACTTTTGTGCGTGCCACACATCAATGCATCATCAGAGAGGGCGTTCAGCATGGTTCGAAAAATAGTGACAGAGAATAGAACAAGGATGGCCAATTCAAACCTTAACTCAACAATGAGTAGATGAGTGTTATGTGTGTGTGTGTGTATATGTGTAAATAAATGAACACTGAAATTCAAGTATTTATTTTATATATATATATATATATATATATATATATATATATATAAAATAAATATATATATATATATATATATATATATATATATATATATATATATAGCTAGAATTCACTGAACGTCAAGTATTTCTTTTATATATATATATATATATATATATATATATATATATATATATATATATATATATGAAATACTTGACTTGGTGAATTCTAGCTGTAAATATACTCCTCCCCTTTTAGCTACGCCCCCAACCACGCCCCCGTCCCACCCCGAATCGGAGGTCTCAAGGTTGGCAAGTATGATGTAAGAACATGTAAGAAATGCTTCATAAAGTATAAGAAAATAGTGCCAAGTGTGAAAATTTAAACATAGCGAAACCTGAGAATAACTATTTTCTGCAGGTTTAGTGCCGGGAAGTTACAGCTGTGCTCTAAAGGGTGAGCGAGGCTAAGGTGGTGTGGTATTATTAGCGGTCTTGGTTGGGGACGAGTGCCTTGCATCATTTACAGACCACATTGGTCTGACTCCGGTCCCTTTGAAAAAAAATCCAAAAATGTGCCATAATATCCATGTGACTTTTCCTCTTTTATTCACAATGTCTTCATTTTGACTTTCTCTTCTCACTCCATGCATAGAATCAACCAAACCTGATAGTTGATACTGTCACCTGATTGGCTGTTGGCGTGTCCCTCCCACTGATCAGTGATCACTTCCTGCGTTGCTCGGTTACCAGAGAGCGAGTGCCTTTGTTCGTGCAACCTACCTTGCTTCCATACTTCCGCTTTCTTCCCACAAAAAAGAAAAAAAATGATCAATCGCATTTTTTGTTTATCGATTACATGTCTATCGCTATATATATTGATATCATGTTATCGCCCAGCCCTGCTAAATAGTGGACTCTGATTGGTTTGGTCTCATCTAGTACCCAATACTTTTCTAGCATGGATATTTTGTCTAGTTATTTAGCCATTTTTATGCTTGCAAAAAAAAAAGTTAATGTAAAAAAATCTGCAGTAGAGTGAAGTTCATTCAATCAAGTACTTCCTCGCTCTTGACACTCAATATTCCATTAAGATATTTCACTTTCTGTCAAAATGGGAAGATATTTATTACAAATGATGAAGACATATTTTACCCCACGTTGATAAGTCTTTATTGTTGCTCTGTCCACAGATCACACGTCGGTCGGAGGGCTGGGGGACAGTTTTTACGAGTACCTGCTGAAGGCCTGGCTCATGTCGGACAAGACGGACACGGAGGCCCGCAAGACGTACGACGACGCCATCGAGGTGCGCTACACATGGTGTTTGTGATCGTTTGCTCACTTTATTAAGCCACGTGAGACAGGAAGTGAGAGCGAAAGCCGCAAGAGTGATGAGGATAGTAGGCAAACATACTGGACCCACGGCCAAGATTGCGGTGGCAAAGGCAAAAAAAGAGGACTTGGACGAAAGGAGAAAAGCAGGTGTGCAGGAAGTACAGTGGAACCTCCATTTACAAACTTAATAGGTTCAAAAACAGGGTTCATGCATAGAAAAGTTTGTATATCGAAGCACAAGTAGTTACACTATAGTTACACGATAGTTACACGATGTAGTTACACAATGCAGTCGTACGAGGTAGTCACACAATGTAATTACACGATGTAGTCACACAAAGTAGTTACACGATGTAGTTCCACAAACTAGTGACGCGATTTACTTACACAAAGTACTTACACGATGTAGTTACGCAAAGTATTTACACAAACTAGTTACGCGATGTAGTTACACAAACTACTTACGCGATGTGGTTACTTGATGTAGTTACACTATGTAGTTATGCAAAGTAGTTACATGATGTAGTCACGCAAAGTAGTTACACGATGTAGTTCCACAAACTAGTGACACAAAGTAGTTACAGGAAGTAGTGTCACGATATAGTTTCACGATGTAGTTACACAAAGTAGGTACACAAAGTCGTGACACAAAGTAGTTACAGGAAGTAGTGTCACGATGTAGTTTCACAGTGTAGTTACACAAAGTAGTGACGTAAAGTACTTACACAAAGTAGTTACATGAAGTAGTGTCACGATGTAGTTACACAAAGTAGTTACGTGTAGTAGTGTCACGATGTAGTTACACAAAGTAGTTACACAAAGTAGCTACAGGATGCAGTTACACAATGTAATTAAACCAAGTACTTACACTATGTAGTTACATGAAGTAGCTACACAAATTAGTTACACAAAGTAGCTACAGGATGCAGTTACACAATGTAATTAAACCAAGTACTTACACTATGTAGTTACATGAAGTAGCTACACAAATTAGTTACACAAAGTAGTTATAGGAAGTAGCTACGCGATGAAGTTTCACAAAATAGTTATAGGATGTAGGTACACAAATTTGTTACACAAAGTAGCTACAGGATGTAGTTACACAAAGTAGTGACACAATGTATTTGCTGGATGTAGTTACACAAAGTAGTTACACGATGGAGTTACACAAAGTTATTACACTATGTAGTTACACATTGTAGCAACAGGAAGTAGCTATAGGATGTAGTTACATGATGGAGTTACACAAAGTAATTACACTATGTAGTTACACATTGTAGCAACAGGAAGTAGCTATAGGATGTAGTTACACAAAGTAGTTACACGAAGTAGCTACAGGATGTAGTTACACAAAGTAGCTACAGAAAGTTGCTACAGGATGTAGTTACACAAAGTAGTTACAGGATGTAGTTACATGATGTAGTTATAGAATGTAGTTACATGATGTAGTTATAGAATGTAGTTACACAAAGTAGTTACAGGATTTAGTTACACAAAGTAGTTAAAGGATGTAGTTACATGATGTAGTTATAGGATGTAGTTACACAAAGTAGTTACAGGATGTAGTTACACAAAGTAGTTACAGGATGTAGTTACACAAAGTAGTTAAAGGATGTAGTTACATGATATAGTTCTAGGATGTAGTTACACAAAGTAGTTACAGGATGTAGTTACACAAAGTAGTTACAAGATGTAGTTACACAAAGTATTTAAAGGATGTAGTTACATGATGTAGTTATAGGATGTAGTTACAAGATATAGTTACACAAAGTAGTTACAGGATGTAGTTACACAAAGTAGTTACAAGATGTAGTTACACAAAGTATTTAAAGGATGTAGTTACATGATGTAGTTATAGGATGTAGTTACAAGATATAGTTACACAAAGTAGTTACAGGATGTAGTTACACAAAGTAGTTACAAGATGTAGTTACACAAAGTAGTTAAAGGATGTAGTTACATGATGTAGTTATAGGATGTAGTTACACAAAGTAGTTACAAGATGTAGTTACCCGTATTTTTCGGACTATAAGTCGCCGGTTTTTTTTCATAGTTTGGCCGGGCTCCAGTGCGCCTTATGTATGTTTTTTTCCTTTTTTATTATGCATTTTCGGCAGGTGCGACTTATACTCCGGTGCGACTTATACTCCGAAAAATACGGTACACAAAGTATTTAAAGGATGTAGTTATAGGATGTAGTTACACGAAGTAGCTACAGGATGTAGTTACACAAAGTAGCTCCAGAAAGTTGCTACGGGATGTAGTTACACAAAGTAGTTACAAGATGTAGTTACACAAAGTAGTTAAAGGATGTAGTTACATGATGTAGTTATAGGATGTAGTTACACAAAGTAGTTACAGGATGTAGTTACATGATGTAGTTATAGGATATAGTTACACAAAGTAGTTACAGGATGTATTTACACAAAGTAGTTAAAGGATGTAGTTACATGATGTAGTTATAGGATGTAGTTACACAAAGTAGTTACAGGATGTAGTTACATGATGTAGTTATAGGATGTAGTTACACAAAGTAGTTACAGGATGTATTTACACAAAGTAGTTACAAGATGTAGTTACTCAAAGTAGTTAAATTATGTAGTTACACAAAGTAGTTACAAGATGTAGTTAAACAAAGTAGTTAAATTATGTAGTTACACAAAGTAGTTACAGGATGTAGTTACACAAAGTAGTTTCAGGATGTAGTTACAGGACGTAATTGAAGTCTTGAGAATGCAATAAACGACTGACGACCCCACAGGCCATCGAGCGGCACCTGATACGCAAGTCCAATGGCGGCCTGACGTTCATCGGCGAGTGGAAGAACGGCCACCTGGAGAGGAAGATGGGACATCTGGCGTGCTTCGCCGGCGGCATGTTCGCTCTGGGCGCAGACGGCTCGCCCGATGACAAGGCGGGGCACTGGCTGCAGCTGGGCGCCGAGATCGCCCACACCTGCCACGAGTCCTACGACAGGACAGGTGTGCCAGAACTTGCTTTTGGGGCAAATGTATTGGGACACACAATCCGACTGATTGCATCATCACGACTCATCACTAACGGTCATTTACTGTGTCATAACTGCAACTCCTTCGTGGAGCCCAAATGTCACCAAGACATGTCAGACAGCCAAAGTTGACGGTGTAATGCTGAAGTTTGACGTTGTCGACGACCGTCTCCCCTTCCAGTGGTGAAGTTGGGTCCCGAGGCCTTCAAGTTCGACAGCGGCCTGGAGGCGGTGGCGGTGCGTCAGAACGAGAAGTACTACATCCTGCGGCCGGAGGTGATCGAGACCTACTGGTACATGTGGAGGTTCACCCACGACCCCAAATACCGCCAGTGGGGGTGGGAAGCGGCACAGGTACGCCTCGTACGTACTCCAAAAACGCGCATGGTCTCGTCCCAGCGCCACAACTCTTCTCTCCGCTGCCCCTGCAGGCCATAGATAAGTACTGCAGGGTGAGTGGCGGCTTCTCGGGGATGAAGGACGTCTACTCCTCCAACCCGACCTACGACGACGTGCAGCAGAGCTTCTTCCTGGCTGAGACGCTCAAGTAAGTGAACGGGATTGTAGATAAAAACTACCGTGTTTTACGGACTGTGGAGCGCACCGATATATAAGCCGCACCCACTAAATTGTAGAGGGAAAAAAATATTTCCATATATGAGCTGCACCCATACTTGCCAACCCTCCCGGATTTTCCGGGAGACTCCCGAAATTCAGCGCCTCTCCCGAAAACCTCCCGGGACAAATTTTCTCCCGAAATTCAGGCGGACCTGAGTGACGTGTCGACAGCCTGTTTTCACGTCCGCTTTCCCACAATATAAACAGCATGCCTGCCCAATCATGTTATAACTGTAGAATGATCGAGGGCGAGTTCTTGGTTACTTATGTGGGTTTATTGTTAGGCAGTTTCATTAACGTCCTCCCAGCGCGGCAACAACACACAACAACAGCAGTCACGTTTTTGTCTACAGTAAAGCAGCTCGTCTGCTGTAAACAACAATGTTGTGATACTCTTAAACAGGACAATACTGCCATCTACTGTACATGCATATGTGACAATAACATCTAGGGCTTTTAGAGAGTGCAGTGCACAACTGCGCACACAACAAGGAGACGAAGCAGAATGCATCATCAGAGAGGGTGTTCAGCATGGTTAGAAAAATAGTGACAGAGAATGGAGCATGGATGGACAATTCAACCCTTAACTCAACAATGAGTAGATGAGTGTTATGTGTGTGTGTATATGTGTAAATAAATGAACACTGAAATTCAAGTATTTCTCTTATTTATATATATATATATATATATATATATATATATATATATATATATATAGCTAGAATTCACTGAAAGTCAAGTATTTCTTATATATATATATATATATATATATATATATATATATATATATATATATATATATATATATATATATATATATACAGGTAAAAGCCAGTAAATTAGAATATTTTGAAAAACTTGATTTATTTCAGTAATTGCATTCAAAAGGTGTAACTTGTACATTATATTTATTCATTGCACACAGACTGATGCATTCAAATGTTTATTTCATTTAATTTTGATGATTTGAAGTGGCAACAAATGAAAATCCAAAATTCCGTGTGTCACAAAATTAGAATATTACTTAAGGCTAATACACAAAAGGGATTTTTAGAAATGTTGGCCAACTGAAAAGTATGAAAATGAAAAATATGAGCATGTACAATACTCAATACTTGGTTGGAGCTCCTTTTGCCTCAATTACTGCGTTAATGCGGCGTGGCATGGAGTCGATGAGTTTCTGGCACTGCTCAGGTGTTATGAGAGCCCAGGTTGCTCTGATAGTGGCCTTCAACTCTTCTGCGTTTTTGGGTCTGGCATTCTGCATCTTCCTTTTCACAATACCCCACATATTTTCTATGGGGCTAAGGTCAGGGGAGTTGGCGGGCCAATTTAGAACAGAAATACCATGGTCCGTAAACCAGGCACGGGTAGATTTTGCGCTGTGTGCAGGCACCAAGTCCTGTTGGAACTTGAAATCTCCATCTCCATAGAGCAGGTCAGCAGCAGGAAGCATGAAGTGCTCTAAAACTTGCTGGTAGACGAATGCGTTGACCCTGGATCTCAGGAAACAGAGTGGACCGACACCAGCAGATGACATGGCACCCCAAACCATCTCTGATGGTGGAAACTTTACACTAGACTTCAGGCAACGTGGATCCTGTGCCTCTCCTGTCTTCCTCCAGACTCTGGGACCTCGATTTCCAAAGGAAATGCAAAATTTGCATGGTCGGGTGATGGTTTGGGGTGCCATGTCATCTGCTGGTGTCGGTCCACTCTGTTTCCTGAGATCCAGGGTCAACGCAGCCGTCTACCAGCAAGTTTTAGAGCACTTCATGCTTCCTGCTGCTGACCTGCTCTATGGAGATGGAGATTTCAAGTTCCAACAGGACTTGGCGCCTGCACACAGCGCAAAATCTACCTGTGCCTGGTTTACGGACCATGGTATTTCTGTTCTAAATTGGCCCGCCAACTCCCCTGACCTTAGCCCCATAGAAAATCTGTGGGGTATTGTGAAAAGGAAGATGCAGAATGCCAGACCCAAAAACGCAGAAGAGTTGAAGGCCACTATCAGAGCAACCTGGGCTCTCATAACACCTGAGCAGTGCCAGAAACTCATCGACTCCATGCCACGCCGCATTAACGCAGTAATTGAGGCAAAAGGAGCTCCAACCAAGTATTGAGTATTTTACATGCTCATATTTCTCATTTTCATACTTTTCAGTTGGCCAACATTTCTAAAAATCCCTTTTTTGTATTAGCCTTAAGTAATATTCTAATTTTGTGACACACGGAATTTTGGATTTTCATTTGTTGCCACTTCAAATCATCAAAATTAAATGAAATAAACTTTTGAATGCATCAGTCTGTGTGCAATGAATCAATATAATGTATAAGTTACACCTTTTGAATGCAATTACTGAAATAAATCAAGTTTTTCAAAATATTCTAATTTACTGGCTTTTACCTGTATATATGAAATACTTGACTTGGTGAATTCTAGCTGTGAATATACTCCTCCCCTCTTAATCACGCCCCCGACCACGCCCCCGACCAACACCCCCCGCCCCCACCTCCCGAAATCGGACGTCTCAAGGTTGGCAAGTATGGCTGCACCGGACTATAAGCCAAATTAGTTATTTCCACATAAATATTCTGTCAATGTTTATTTACATACCTTAATTGTTTACAAAAGGTGTCTAACACGGCAGTAAAACGGCTGATCAAACAAAACAGAAGTCTGTCATGGACCCACTAGCTGTGGAAGCTAGCCCTCCAATCAACTAAACCGATTCAATAACTCCACGGTGACGTTTTGGTGAATTTACTGAGGAATTTATGAAACTGAAACAATACGAAAAAATGTCGTTGTAAGTTAATAATACTAACACAGACAGTGGAGTGATGCACGAAGAATCCATATAAGTAGAAACGCTATGGACAGCTAGAAGTTAGAACAGCGCTTCTACTACCGGTTGAAGGCACTAAATGGAAGGACACTGCAGCACTTGCTATGAGTGAACTCGTCCAAAAGATGGTGCCATAGCACAAACAATAACACACCTTTTAAATGTGTTTGCTTGTTTGTTTTTTCCGGAAAAATATTTGCAATTTGGCCGCCAGCGAAGGAAAATCCATAAAATGGCCGCACCATGTTATAAGCTGCAGGATTTACAGTGTAGGAAAAAAGTAGCAGCTTATTTTTTGGAATTTACGTTACTTAAAAAAATATTTTTTACAAGTACTTTACTTCCATAGGCTGTCAAGAGATGCAACAGGTGGCGCTATAACCTCAACCTTAAGGCCGCTTTAACATTTGTCAGCATTAAGAAGTCATTTCCAGAAAAGTCACGCAATAAAACAAATGTGAACAAGCATTTTAAATTAACTTTTAATTTACTTAAATTAGCTTTTGAGTTATAAGATAACGTACATTATGTAACGTATAAGTCTAGTAGTAATTGTCTATTCTGAGGGGTAAGAATATTTGTTTTCTTCTGTTTTGTCACAGTTTCACGGTAAAATTGTTAGTTTTTTTACCATCGTTTTACTTTTTCAATACAAAAACCACAAGTACATTTTTTTCCCTTTTCTGTTTTGTTTTTTTTAAAGAGTTTTTTGCTCCTATAAACTTTTATTTATACTGTCTGTATTTTGGTTTTACAATCTGCATGTCAAAATTGAAGTTTAGAAATGTATTTATTTTTCTACTTTTTTTCAACTGAAGAACAAAACAAAAGATTTAACATTGGTATTTATTTTTCATTGTAGTTAATTGTTTATTTAGGATCGCCATTAGCCGACGCATCAGCGGCAGGCTAGTCTTCCTGGGGTCCTCATTAAAATATCATTTACAATAAAATGCTCAAGATACAGTCATAATACAATAACAATACATACATTATCCTAATGCAATACCTGTATGGATACAGTTAGAACCAAGGCAAAAACAAACAATGAATGAGTCTTTTAAATCCTACCTTACTAGGGTATTTCTTATATGCAAAGGAAGAGTATTCCACAAAGTAATAGCGCTATACAGTACAGTGACTTTCATGGCGTTGGTTCTTGGGCGTGGCAATGCGAGTACCGTATTTTTCGGACTATAAGTCGCAGTTTTTTTCATAGTTTAGTTCCAGTGCGACTTATATATGTTTTTTTTCCTTCTTTATTATGCTTTTTCAGCAGGTGCGACTTATACTCCGGTGCGACTTATACTCCGAAAAATACGGTAGTCCTTGAAATTAGGTTCTGGTGCCGTACCTATAAATGTCAGAACTATAACCAATGTGACTCGCAATATCTATAGGACAATGGGTAAAAATTTTATTTCTTATGAATAACAATAGGTTTTATGAAAACCTGTTGATAACTTTCACCCATTTAAGGCTCTCATGCATATGATCAACACTAACTCCTTAACTACAACCAAGAGCAAGTCCAGCTGCTCTGTTTTGGATAATTTCTCATTTTTGTAATCCACACTTAGATGCAGAGGACCAAATTACGCTGCAATAGTCAAGATGCCACAGCACCAAAGTTTGTACTACCTGTCTGCATAGGACAGGTGGTAGATAAGTAGTACACTTCCTGACGGTAGCAATACTTCTGCCCATTTTTGTAACAACTTGATGAATGTGATCAGACCAGGAGAGAGTGTTACCAAGAGTTAAGCCCCAAAGTTTCACCTTGCTAACCTGACTGATTGTTGGCCCAGCAATCTGTAAGTTTAATAAAGGGTTTGTAGCTGTACTGTGTTTACAACCAAAGACTATACTGGTGGTTTTAGGCGTATTTAAAACCAGTCTATTGCTATTCACCCATTCTAACACTGCATTCAAGTCCTTGGAAAGGACAGAGTTAAGTTCACTTATGGTAGAAGCAGAGTGATATAATGTAGAATCAGCAGCATACAATACCAATTTGGATTTTTCAGCCACTAGAGGGAGATCGTTTGTAAAAATGGAAGATACATGTGGTCCAAGGCAGCTGCAGTTAATACAGCGGTCCCGATCTTATCAATCCGAAATCAGAAAAATGACGAGCATGGCATGATAGGTGCTTGCATGTAAAATGTGTGATATCATGTGCAATACAGGCAGTCCTGCAGCGTGTTTACTTGTGTGTGATATCATGTGCAATACAGGCAGTCCTGCAGCGTGTTTTCTTGTGTGTGATATCATGTGCAATACAGGCAGTCCTGTAGCGTGTTTGCTTGTGTGTGATATCATGTGCGATAAAAGCGGTCCTGCAGAGTGTTTGCTTGTGTGTGATATCATGTGCAATACAGGCAGTCCTGCAGCGTGTTTTCTTGTGTGTGATATCATGTGCAATACAGGCAGTCCTGCAGCGTGTTTTCTTGTGTGTGATATCATGTGCAATACAGGCAGTCCTGCAGCGTGTTTTCTTGTGTGTGATATCATGTGCAATACAGGCAGTCCTGCAGCGTGTTTTCTTGTGTGTGATATTATGTGCAATACAGGCAGTCCTGCAGCGTGTTTTCTTGTGTGTGATATCATGTGCAATACAGGCAGTCCTACAGCGTGTTTACTTGTGTGTGATATCATGTGCGATAAAGGTAGTCCTGCAGCGTGTTTGCTTGTGTGTGATATCACGTGCGATACAAGTGGTCCTGTAGAGTGTTTGCTTGTGTGTGATATCACGTGCGATACAAGCGGTCCTGTAGAGTGTTTGCTTGTGTGTGATACCATGTACGATAAAGGCAGTCCTGCAGCGTGTTTTCTTGTGTGTGATATCATTTGCGATACAAGCGGTACTTCAGAGTGTTTAATTGTGTGTGATATCATGTGTAATACAGGCAGTCCTGCAGCGTGTTTGCTTGTGTGTGATATGTGCGATAGAAGCAGTCCTGCTGAGTGTTTACTTCTGTGTGATATCATGTTTGATACAGGCAGTCCTGCAGCGTGTTTGCTTTTGCTTTTGTGTGATATTGTGTGCGATACAGGCAGTCCTGCAACATGTTTGCTTGTGTGTGATATCATTTGTGATACAAGCGGTACTTCAGAGTGTTTAATTGTGTGTGATATCATGTGTGATACAGGCAGTCCTGCAGCGTGTTTGCTTGTGTGTGATATCATGTGCGATAGAAGCAGTCCTGCTGAGTGTTTACTTCTGTGTAATATCATGTTTGATACAGGCAGTCCTGCAGCGTGTTTACTTGAGTGTAATATCATATGCGATACAGGCAGTCCTGCAGCGTGTTTACTTGAGTGTAATATCATATGCGATACAGGCAGTCCTGCAGCCTGTTTACTTGTGTGTGATATCATGTGTGACACAGCAGTCCTGCAGCGTGTTTACTTGTGTGTGTGATATCGTGTGTGTGATATAGGCAGTCCTGCAGCCTGTTTAGTTGTGTGTGATATCATATGCGACACAAGCAGTCCTGCAGCGTGTTTACTTGTGTGTGATACGGGCAGTCCTGCAGCCTGTTTACTTTTGTGTGATATCATGTTTGATACAAGCAGTCTTGCAGCGTGTTTACTTGTGTTTGATATCATATTCGACACATGCATTCCTGCAGCCTGTTTACTTGTGTGTGATATCATGTGCAACACAAGCAGTCCTGCAGAGTGTTTACTTGTGTGTGATATCATATGCGACACAAGCAGTCCTGCAGCGTGTTTACTTGTGTGTGATACGGGCAGTCCTGCAGCCTGTTTACTTTTGTGTGATGTCATGTTTGATACAAGCAGTCTTGCAGCGTGTTTACTTGTGTTTGATATCATATTCGACACATGCATTCCTGCAGCCTGTTTACTTGTGTGTGATATCATGTGCAACACAAGCAGTCCTGCAGAGTGTTTACTTGTGTTTGATATCATATTCGACACATGCATTCCTGCAGCCTGTTTACTTGTGTGTAGTATAATGTGCGATACAAGCAGTCCTGCAGAGTGTTCACTTGTGTGTGTGTGTGTGTGTGTGTGTGTGTGATATCATGTGTGATATAGGCAGTCCTGCAGCCTGTTTAGTCGTGTGTGATATCATGTGCAACACAAGCAGTCCTGCAGCTTGTTTACTTGTGGACAGCAAGTTAACATCTAAATGTTCTTCAATAATCACACAATTCCACAAAAAGTAATTTACAAAAGGTAAACATGCTTGACTACAGACTGCAGGAGATAGCAGCTACACAACAGCTAAGCACCCAATAGCAAACAAGCGAGACATACTGTACGTAATAATCATTGAATAATAAAACAGCATATTTGTCGAAATCAACAAGTATCAAATAATTATAATTATAAATACATAATCTCCAAGGCAGTATTAGAAAGTATTCAGTAACAAACGTGTCCGCATCATTCCACTTATTGAGTTATGAGCCTAACGTCATGAATTATCGTGATTACCACTTCAACTAAAAGACAGCATAAATCCAATCCAGACGGTAAAAAATAAATAGGTTAGAGTTTTTTTTACAGCCACCTTGACTCATTTCACTTGATCAAACATTTTCCAACATTCCACACTACTACATAATAAAAGTATGTATGATTCCTGCAGATATCGGTATGGAGCAAAACTCGAGGCTCTGATATCAGCATTGTACTGGAAGTAAAAATGTATCAGGACACCCTTACTAGTTTTACTATTCTAAAACTGAAATAAAATGTAAAAAAAATAAAAATAAACTAGTGTTAAACTTTATTTTACTTGTTTGTGATTATTGTCAGTAATATTTGATTAAAAAAAAAAAAAAAAAAAATTTTACGTAATTATAAAATAGATACCGTATTTTTCGGACTATAAGTCGCAGTTTTTTTTCATAGTTTGGCCGGGCTCCAGTGTGACTTATATATGTTTTTTTTCTTCTTTATTATGCCTTTTCGGCTGGTGCGACTTATACTCCGGTGCGATTTATACTCCGAAAAATACGGTAATAGCCTCAAGGCTGTGACGTCGGGCGCCTGTGATAGGCTCCTGCTGCTCATTGTTTCCATCCCATCCTTGGGTACTTTTGTAAGCATGTGAAAATGTTCATTTCAAGAAAGAAGACATGTTAATCATTGATGGGTTCATGAAGTGTGTCCTGCCATGTCAGCAGTCTGTCTCTGGCTCCCTCTGCTGGCAGCTCTGAACACTGCAGTCCTCTTGTCTGCAGGTACCTCTACCTGCTCTTCTCCAACGACGACCTGATGTCTTTCGAAAGCTGGGTCTTCAACACGGAGGCTCACCCGCTTCCCGTCCTGCACCTGGGCAACATCACCTTGCCGGGCAGCGAGCCGGCCCAGCAGTAAATGCGCTCCCCTCCCCCCTCCCGCCACACAACACTGGACCATCAGGTGGACCACTGAGGAGCAGAGGACACCCTGGGAACTTCTTGTCCTTTCTTCTTCTCATTTTCAGCGGACTATTTGACATTTGAGCAAACTCTTTGTCTACTGTCTTGTACATGAAGACCGCCCCCCCCCCCCCCACCCCCCAACCTCCAGTCACATGATCTGCCACAGACTTGGGGGCGGGGCCTGAGCTGCTGTCATCCTCCTTTTCTCGAGAGACGTGGATTATTCCAAGTGGACCACTTCTTAAAACAAGTCTGCCGTGTGACTCGCTACATCGTACCTCCCCCCCAAGAAAAGCTTTCTGACGCCAACTTTTAGCTTTGTTCCCGTTAGCTTCCGATCTTTTGCGTACGATCATCGCAATCATCGGACGTTTAAAGTTCTCGTCTTATCACGAGCGTTCTGAAATGAAGTAAATCTAACTTCTCGTGTCGCGACAGCTAGCGCTTAATTTCTGTTGATATCATCATTGTTTACGTCCCACCAAAGCGTCCTTGTTTTTCCGCTAGTTAGTACACGTTATCCAGGAGTACTCTGCCAGCAGGCAGATTTATTTTTACAACGCAACTTCGTCAGAAAAAGACAAAATGTTGCCGCAAAAGCCGACAAATCTGCCACATCGTCATGTTCACGATTGTCGAAAGAAAAAAAGTATTTGAAGGAGATGAAGGAAAACGAGCTACATATAAATAACATCATAAGGGGGGGAAAAAACGACTTTGTGTTTAGTTGATGAATTAAGGTTTTTGGTACCAGAAAGTCAAACAAACATATTCTACTTTTTATCGCAAGAAGAAAACGTACTTATTCGACTTTGTATAACGCAATTATCCGTGGGAAACCTCCATTTTTGTAAGTCGAAGATCGTCATCAAGGATAATAATCAAGTAGTTTGCAACTTTTTATCGCAAGAAGAAAACATACTTTCTTTTTTTTTCTGCGATTGGTTGTAGGGAACCGTCATTGATCAGACAAAAGTCGGATGAATACGTTACTTTTTGTCTCCGGAATTAGTTTGGCGCAAATTTTTGACTTTATGCCAAATTGCACTAAACTATCACACTTCCAAGTCGAAGATTGTCGTCAACAATATTTGTCAAGAAGTTTTCAACTTTTTATCGTACCTATACCATTTTTTTTTTTAACCCAGTTGGCTGTGCTAAATGATCGGACAAAAACGTTACTTTTTCACTTAGGAAATTCATCCGGTCCAAATTTTCGACTTTCGGTCAAATTGAACTAAACTATCAAACTTCTAAGTCAAAGAGCGTCATCAAAGAAGTTTTGCAAAAAGAAAACGTACCTTTACAACTGTTTTTTGTAACGCGATTGGCTGTGGTAAACATTAATTTAGCTCATTGATCGGACAAAAGTTGAATGAGTACGTTACTTTTTCATTTGGGAATTTGTCCGTTGACTTTCTGCCAAATTGCACTAAACTATCACACTTTTAAGTCGAACATCGTCGTCAACAATAATAGTCAAGTAATTTGCAACTTTTTATCGTAAGAAGAAAACATACCTATACAACTTTTTTTTTTTTTTTAATGCGATTGGATGTGGTAAGCCTCCATTGAGCTAAATGATCGGACACAAACATTACTTTTTCACTTAAGAATTAGTTTGGCGCAAATTTTTGACTTTATGCCAAATTGCACTAAACTATCACACTTCTCAGTCAAAGATCGTCGTCAACGATAGTAGTCAAATAGTTTGCGACTTTTTTTCCCCAAAAAGAAAACGTACCTATTTAATTTTTTGTAACGCGATTGGATGTGGTAAACCTTAATTTAGCTCATTTATTGGACAAAAGTTGAATGAGTACGTTACTTTTGATTGACGGGAATATTTGACTGACTGCCGAATTGCACTAAACTATCACACTTCTAAGTCAAAGATCCTCAACAATAATAATCAAGTAGTTAGTAACGTTTTAACGTAAAAACAAAATGTTCCTATATAACTTTTTTTCTCGCACAATTGGCAGTAGGAAACCTTTGTTTAGCTCATTGATCGGACTTTTTCACTTAGGAGTTCATCCGGGGCAAATTTTTGACTTTCTACCATATTGCACAAAACGATAATAAACAATTAGTTTGCAACTTTTTTTTTTGCAAAAAGAAAACGTACATATTTCATTTTTAGTAACGCAATTGGCTGTGGTAATCCTTAATTTAGCTCAATGATCGGACAATGATCCGTCCAGCGCAAATATACGACTGACTGCCAAAGTGTACTAAACTATCACACTTCTTAGTCGAAGATCGACAACGACAATAATCAAGTAGTTTGCAACTTTTTATTGAAAGAAGAGAACGTACCTATACAACTTTTTTTTACGTGATTGGATGTGGTAAACCTTCATTTAGCCAATAATCGCTGCTACGCTGTTCTACAACACGACGTCGGAGCTACGAAGTAATGGGATGGAAAACGGTAACAAAGATGCGAAACTAACTTCATGTTGTATGCCACTTTTCATTGCAAGAAGAAAATGTCCTTATTCAACTTTTGGCTGTAGAAAACCTTCATTTAGCTTATTGATCGGATGAGTATGTTACTTTTTCACTTAGGAATTCGTCCGGGGCAAATATTCGACTTTCTACCAAATTGCACTCAACTATCACATTTCTAAGTCGAAGATCATCAACGATATTAATCAAGTAGTTTGCAACTTTGTATCGCAAGAAGAAAACATATCTAAAAAAGAAAATTGCGCGATTGGCAGTAGGAAACCTGCAGTTAACTCTTTGATTGGACAAAAACGTTGCATTATCGCTTAGGAATTTGTTCGGTGCAAATTTTTGACTTTCTGCCAAATTACTACTAACTCGAAGATGGTCATCAACGATAGTAATCAAATGGTTCGCAACATTTTTTCGCAAGAAAAAACGTACCTATTCAAATTTTTGTAACGCGATTCATTTAGCTGATTTATCGGACAAAAGTTGAATGAGTACGTTACTTTTTTGCGTAGGAATTAGTCCGGCGTGAATATTTGACTGACTGCCAAATTGTACTTAACTATCACACGTCTTATTTGGTAAGCAAGTTTTATCGTGACGTTACGTCACTACGTCAGAGCTAAGAAGTAACGGGAGATTGAAAACTTACTAAGCTAACTTCATGTCGTACGCGGTTGTGTCATGTGACACTTGTGTAAATAACGGCGATACCTGCTTTTGGCGGGACGGCATTACTGGGATCAGCTTGCGTGGATGATGGCTTCTGTTGTGAAATGATCGTTGTTGTTACGAAGTGAGACAAAGTTAAGTTTACATGCAGAATTCATTGTGAAAGTTGGAAAAAAAGCCTCCGTTTTTTGTTTTTTTGACGTTTCCTTCGTCCTCCTCTTCCTCCGTCATCCCCCAGCGAGCCAGGAGCCACGTGGACTGTTTGTATTTTTACTCGACTACAAAGGAAAGTATTGTAAATATGTTTGAAAAGTCCTACACAAATTCAATAAAGACGTTGCTACGAGCGAGGAGGAACGTCCAGATGTTTTTGCATTTTATTTTGAAAGGGAAATATCAGACTTTTCACCAGCTTTGCTTTTTACCCAGAAGCCGACGAAACGATGCTGCGGAAGAAGTCAGTACCACACGTAAAAGAAGTGAGTACTACACGTAAAAGAAGTGAGTACTACACGTAAAAGAAGTGAGTACTACACGTTAAATAGGTGAGTACTACACAATAGGTGATTACTACATGTGAGTACCACATCTTAAATATGTGAGTACTTCACGTAAAAGAAGTGAGTACTATATGTAAAATAGGTGAGTACTACACGTAAAATAGGTGAGTACTACATGTAAAAGAGGTGAGTATTACACATAAAATAGGAGAGTACTACACGTAAAACAGGTGAGTACTACACGTAAAAGAAGTGAGTTCTACATGTAAAATAGCTGAGTACTAGACGTAAATATAGCTGAGTACTAGACGTAAAAATAGCTGAGTACTAGACGTAAAAATAGCTGAGTACTAGACGTAAAAATAGCTGAGTACTAGACGTAAAAATAGCTGAGTACTAGACGTAAAAGAAGTGAATACTACACGTATAAGAAGTGAGTACTAGTCGTAAAAGAAGTGAGTACTAAACGTAAGAGAAATGAGTACTACACGTAAAAGAAGTGAGTAGCACACGTAAAAGAAGTGAGTACTAAACGTAAAAGACGTGAGTACTACACATAAAAGAAGTGAGTACTACACATAAAAGAAGTGAGTAGCACACGTAAAAGAAGTGAGTAATACACGTAAATGAAGTGACTAGCACACGTAAAAGAAGTGAGTACTTCACGTAAAAGAAGTGAGTACTAGATGCAAAATATGTGAATACTTCACGTAAAAAAAGTGAGTACTAGACGTAAAAGACGTGAGTACTACACATAAAAGAAGTGAGTACTACTCAAAAGAAGTGAGTAGCACACATAAAAGAAGTTAGTAGCACACGTAAAAAAGTGACTAGCACACGTAAAAGAAGTGAGTACTTCACGTAAAAGAAGTGAGTACTAGATGCAAAATATGTGAATACTTCACGTAAAAGAAGTGAGCACTTGACGTAAAAGAAGTGAGTACTAGACGTAAAATAGGTGAATACTTCACGTAAAAGAAGTGAGTACTAGACGTAAAAGACGTGAGTACTACACATAAAAGAAGTGAGTACTACTCAAAAGAAGTGAGTAGCACACATAAAAGAAGTTAGTAGCACACGTAAAAAAGTGACTAGCACACGTAAAAGAAGTGAGTACTTCACGTAAAAGAAGTGAGTACTAGATGCAAAATATGTGAATACTTCACGTAAAAGAAGTGAGCACTTGACGTAAAAGAAGTGAGTACTAGACGTAAAATAGGTGAATACTTCACGTAAAAGAAGTGAGTACTCGACGTAAAATACGTGAAATACGACACGTAAAAGAAGTGAGTACTAGACGTAAAATAGGTGAATACTACACATAAAAGAAGTGAGTACTAGACGTAAAATAGGTGAATACTTCACGTAAAAGAAGTGAGTACTCGACGTAAAATACGTGAATACTACACGTAAAAGAAGTGAGTACTAGACGTAAAATACGTGAATACTACACGTAAAAGAAGTGAGTACTAGACGTAAAATAGGTGAATACTGCACATAAAATAAGTGAGTACTACATGTAAAAGAAGTGAGTAGCACGCGTAAAATAAGTGAGTACTAGACGTAAAATAGGTGAATACTAGACGTAAAATAGGTGAATACCACACGTAAAAGAAGTGAGTAGCACATGTAAAAGAAGTGAGTACTGGACGTAAAATAGGTGAGTAGTGCACGTAAAAGTAGTGAGTACTACACGTAAACAATACCGACTTCCAGAAAGTCCTTTCACTCGTCCAGCTTGTGTTTGATTCCAGCCTCAATCGGCCAATCAACTCTTCTTCATCCTCCTCCTCCCAGCGAATGGCGCTCAGGTGTGTTATCATCTCAAATGTGTTATCATCTTAGGTGTGTTATCAGCTCAGGTTTGTTGTCAGCTCAGGTGTGTTATCAGCAGGACTTTCCCACGCTGACTCTACACGTCACACGATCCTGCTCGTCATTTTATGACATACAGTACAGGCCAAAAGTTTGGACACCTTCTCATTAAATGTGTTTTCTTTATTTTCATGACTATTTACATCATGGGTATCAAACTCTGGCCCGCGGGCCAAATTTAGCCCGCCGTGTAATTTCACTTGTGTAATTAACACTAGAGCTGGCCCGCCGATTATATTCAGCGGCGGTGCCGCGGTAACACCGCATTCACCATTAATTCTCATACTTGCCAACCCTCCTGGGAGACTCTCAAATTTCAGTGCCCCTCCCAAAAATCGTCACATCCGCTTTTCACCCAGTCCAGCGATTGCTGGCCCAGTCTCATAATATGTGCGGCTTCAGCACTCACACACACGTGAATGCAAAGCATACTTGGCCAACGGCGATACAGGTTACACTGAGGGTGCCCGTATAAATAACTTTAACACTGTTAGAAATATGCGCCACACTGTGAATCCACACCAAACAAGAATGACAAACACATTTTGGGAGAACATCCGCACAGTAACACAACATAAACACAACAAAACAAATACCCAGAATCCCATGCAGCCCTAACTCTTCCGGGATGCAATATACACCCCCGCTACCACCAAACCCCCATATTTTATGTATATATTAGTATTAAAATGTTGTAGTAAAATAAGAAAATACAGTAAAGTACAAATACATTATTTGTGTGCCTCCTTAGAACATATTGTAATATATTTATTGAGAATGAAGATGTATTTATTTTTACTATTAAATAAAATGATATCTTAAAGGTTGTTTTTGTCTATTGCTGTCTAATAAATATTTGGATAAAATAAAATAAAAAATATTATTTTCCTTTAAACGACACAGTTCAAACATTATTTCTTATTTATTTTTACTGTATTTAAATGTGTTATGAATAACATTTTAATGCCAATGTATACATTGTGTCCCCCTTTTCTGATCAAATATTTAGTCCTTTAAGTGAAAAAATATATAAATATTATGGATTAAAAGTTATATTTTGCAGTATTAAGATGGTATGAAGAGATAATTCAAATGCTTTTTTGGTCAGGAGTTTGTTGACATGAAAATATGCCACTCATTTTTTCAAAATTGGAAAAAAAAGAATTCATATTATGAATATCATCAATCTCAAGACTTTTAATTACATTGCACGGAACAATCAAACTTTTTTATGTTTTACTGTATTTTAATGCATTATTATTAATAGTGTCAAGGCCATGTATTTTTGTAGCATTAAGATTATAACCTAAAAGTTGTTTTTGCCTGAAGCTGTTTGTTAAATATTTAGTCATCTTAACTCATTTCTTCAACAAAAATGGATAAATCAAAAAACAATAAATAATCAATTTTAATACTATTTTTAGGTAAATTACACAGTGCAAACGTGAATTATTTTGTATTTTATTTTACAGTATTTAAATGTGTTATTGTTAACATTTTAATGCCAATGTGTACATTGTGTGCCGAAGCTCGGATCAAATATGTAGTCCTTTAAGTTTAAACAATATATATATCAATAGTTTCTGGATAAAGATTACTTTCTTTAAATTTAAAAAAAAGTTCGGTCAGGAGTTGGCTAATATGAAAATATTTAGTACAGGCACTTTTCAAAACTATTTTAATTTGAATTGCACATTAAAACAATAATTGTTGTATATTTTACAGTATTTAAATATATTATCAATAATGATATTAAGGCCAATGTGTACATTCTGTGCTGCCTTACAAAATATGTATTATATATATTTACTCCCAAAATATATATGTATGTAAATATGTATATGTATAAGTATATATTATACATGTACTGTGTGTATAAATTTTGTATATATGTATGTGTATATGCATATATATGTATATGTGTGTATATATGTAGATATATATATATATATATATATATAAATGTATGCATATGTATACATTTATGTATATGTATGTATGTATATATGCGTATATATATGTATGTATGTATGTATGTATATATCAGTGACGTGCAGTCACTAGAGGCAGGTGAGGCGAGGCCTCACCTGCCATCATGGAAAGAAAAAAAATGTAAAAAGAAAAAAAAAATTAAATTCTTATATGTATCCAGTGATTATACTATAAAGTTATTTTCCATTTAACTTCACCAGTTTTAGATTATTTTTATTCAAAATCGCTGAATTTTCACATTTGCCGTTCAAATACTGAGAAGAGACGGTGCGGTGAACAGCAGCCAATTGAGGCACGTCACTCAGTGCCGCAACATGGATTCCGGACTCGGCTAACTGCTGGCCTGCTGTGCAGTGAGACTGTATTGCTATATGAACTATATTATACAATTCCATTGTTTAGTTAGCTGAGGTATATAATGTACAGTGTATTTTGTCAACAACTGTATGTGTGTAACGTATTTCTTGTGCTGAGCGATCATAAAACGGCTGCAAAAGACGCACTGGCTGAGGCTCGCCTCCTGCACCCCCGCCGTAGAATTGTTATATCAACTAAAGCCCACACTTAAACTTTCCACGTGCAAGATTGAATCTATTTTAAAAAATTATTTCATAAGAAGCCAAAAAGTGCAAAAACAATAATGTTGGTGTTGGAGGAGTTGTGAATGACTGCAGGGACACAACATTAGGTACACCTGCAGACTGCAGGTGTATCTAATTCACAACTCCTCCAACACGAACATTATTGTTTTTGCAC
This sequence comes from Nerophis lumbriciformis, assembly GCF_033978685.3. Classification (NCBI taxonomy): domain Eukaryota; kingdom Metazoa; phylum Chordata; class Actinopteri; order Syngnathiformes; family Syngnathidae; genus Nerophis; species Nerophis lumbriciformis. Next base: position 36,972,493 of record NC_084560.2, read on the forward strand.
TTTTTGGCTTCTTATTAAATAACTTTTGTAACCTATTTTCATGGGATTTCCTCTTTGTGATGTTAAGTTCCTGTTATGCGCTGTTATACAGTATATGCCTTGAGCTCTTATTTTGAAGGCGCTAAGAGCGGAATTTTGACACGTTGGAGTGGAGCGAAAGTTTTTGAAAGAAGGTAAATAAAGTGGTCCTCGTGTAAACTGGAGCCTCCGTGTTTGTTATTTTGTAGTTTCATACAGTATAGGCGACATTTATAAACCCTCGGTTACACTTTTTTTAAATAGATTCAATCTTGCACGTGGAAAGTTTAAGTGAGGGCTTTAGTTGCGGCGCATGGACTTCATTTCTAAGTAAAGGTATGACCATAATAATGTTTTTTTTATTAAATGTGCTTTTTTGTGTGCTACAGTTTGTATGTGTAAAGTTAAAGTTAAGTTAAAGTACCAATGATTGTCACACACACACTAGGTGTAATGAAATGTGTCCTCTGCATTTGACCCATCCCCTTGATCACCCCCTGGGAGGTGAGGGGAGCAGTGGGCAGCAGCGGCGCCGCACCTGGGAATCATTTTTGGTGATTTAACCCCCAATTCCAACCCTTGATGCTGAGTGCCAAGCAGGGAAGAATGCTGGTATGAGTTTTTAAACATAACCCGTTAACTGCTGCCAATCAAATGGTGAATAAGATACTCTTTAGGGTTCATATGTTTGTAAATCTGACTGTGATGAAGTCAGTGCCTCACCAGCCATCAACCTCATCGCACGTCACTGGTATATATATGTATATATATATACACACAGTATGTATATACAGTCTTGGTCAAAAGTTTACATACACTTGTAAAGAACATAATGTCATGGCTGTCTTGAGTTTCCAATCATTTCTACAACTCTTATTTTTTTGTGATAGAGTGATTGGAGCACATACTTTGTTGGTCACAAAAAACATTCATGAAGTTTGGTTCTTTTATGAATTAATTATGGGTCTACTGAAAATGTGAGCAAATCTGCTGGGTGAAAAGTATACATACAGCAATGTTAATATTTGCTTACATGTCCCTTGGCAAGTTTCACTGCAATAAGGCGCTTTTGGTAGCCATCCACAAGCGTATGGCAAGCTTCTGGTTACATTTTTGACCATTTCTCTTGACAAAATTGGTGCAGTTAAGGTAAATTTGTTGGTTTTCTGACATGGACTTCTTTCTTCAGCATTGTCCACACGTTTAAGTCAGGACTTTGGGAAGGCCATTCTAAAACTTTAATTCTAGCCCGATTTAGCCATTCCTTTACCACATTTGACGTGTGTTTGGGGTCATTGTCCTGTTGGAACACCCAACTGCGCCCAAGACCCAACCTCCGGACTGATGCTTTTAGGTTGTCCTTAAGAATTTGGAGGTAATCCTCCTTTTTCATTGTCCCATTTACTCTCTGTAAAGCACCAGTTCCATTGGCAGCAAAACAGGCCCAGAGCATAATACTACCACCACCATGCTTGACGGTAGTTGTGGTGTTCCTGGGTTTAAAGGCCTTACCTTTTCTCCTCCAAACATATTGCTGGGTATTGTGGCCAAACAGCTCATTTTTTGTTTCATTTGACATCACATGGACAAAGATAAGACCTTCTGGAGGAAAGTTCTGTGGTCAGATATAACAAAAAATGAGCTGTTTGGCCACAATACCCAGCAATATGTTTGGAGGAGAAAAGGTGAAACCAAATATTAACATTGCTGTATGTATACTTTTGACCCAGCAGATTTGGTCACATTTTCAGTAGAGCCATAATAAATTCATAAAAGAACCAAACTTCATGAATGTTTTTTGTGACCAACAAGTATGTGCTCCAATCACTCAATCACAAAAAAATAAGAGTTGTAGTTTTTTTGAAGTGTTTCATAAGTGGGGAACACTTAAAACACAACATTGGGCGTCTTTAAAAGATGCTAAAATGCGTATTAATATAAATTACAATGGTGCTATGAAGTGTCAATACGATGTAAACATGATCACCCGAAAGTTTCCTGTGACCTCACAGGAAGTGGAGGGGCTTTTACCGTCCTGACTGAGTCACGCCGAGCAAATACGCATACATCCATTAATGGATCACTTTGTGTTTGCACATCTGACTCACACACACACACTCGCGCACGCACAGAATAATTGTGTGTGTATCATTTGTTAATGGCCCACACACACAGCGCTCCAGCTGATTCCGGAAAACACCAGAAAAAAAATGGTGGACAATGATAGTCGGTGAATTTGTCCGTTCCGGCGTCAAACTGCTGCACAAGTGTAAGAAGAAGTAACAGGAAGTGGAGGCGTACGTCGCCAACTGGTGGCCCAGTGTGGAACTGCGGTGACTTTTTCTGCCGCAGACGCCGTTTTGTTGTCGCTCTGGCGGAAATTGTTTGTGTTTTTTTATTTTTATTTGAATTGATATGTCCAACAAAATAATACAATTCCAATTCCAAAACCAAACCCAGCAACATTCAGAATAACAATCAACAGAGTAGTTGAGAGGACACACAAACATGACACAAAACATTCCAAAAGTAGTCAAAAAAAAAAAGAATAATATCAACAACAGTATCAATATTAATAAGAATTCCAACATAGCAGTGATTAGAAATCCCTCATTTACATTATCATCACAGCCATTTATGAAAAAACTAAATAAAAACATTTTAAAAAATGAACAATAGTGTCACAGTGGCTTACACTTGCAATCACATCTCATAAGCTTGACAACAAATTGTGTCGCAATATTTTCCACAGAGATTAAAGAAGTCATATTTTATATTCATTTAATAGTGAACACACATTTAAATAATGGATGGTGTTTGTGTTTTTTTGCGACGCTGGACTTTCACTACGCTGGACGGGGTTTCCCACGCTTCCTCTTCTGCTGACTCAGCCGTGGGAGGACGAGAAGAAGAAGAAGAACTTTTTTAACAGAAGAGTTATTTTAAATTGTATTTTCTAGACTTAAAATATTGTCTTGTTTGGCTCATTTTATTGATATTTTTATGACTTAAATTTGATCAGAAGTTAAGCACATTTAAATATTATTAATAATACATTTAAATACAATAAAATAATACAAAATAATGATTGCACAGTGTATCTTAAATGATAATAGTCATGAAATATATTATTTTGTATTTATTTATCACTTCATTTAAAAAATTAGTTGTTTACTAAATATTTATCAAACTATTAAGTTATAATTGTATTTAATACTACAAAAAATTACACTTCTATTCTTGATATCACTATTACATTTAAATACAACAAAATAAATATATTGTTTTTAGTGTGCAATTTAACTAAGAATAATATTTAGATATAGATTAAAAAATAAATAAATTTCAGTTTGGTCATTTTCCTTGAACAAATAAGTGGGGTGTACTAAATATTTTCAGCTGACCCCCAAAAAGCTTTGAACTAAAAGATAGCAATCTTTGTCCTGCTTAATACGACAAAATATTAGGTTTTTATTGATGAAATTGCTTTTTTTTATTTAAAGGACTAAATATTTTATTAGAAATGAAGTACACATTGGCTTTAAAATGTTAACAATACATTTAAATTCAATAATTATAATTAATGTTTGCACTGTGTAATTCAGATCAAATTTGAAATTAATCATATAATCTAGTTTTTTTTAATTATCAATGTTCTTAAACAAAAATTAGTGGGATTTAATAAATATTTTCATTAAAAAAACAACTCCCAACCAAAAAAAACTTTTAAAAGAAAATCTTCAATCTGCTAAATTCAATTTATTGATAGTATTTTTTTATTTATTTTTTTTACACAAAGGAATACATATTTTATCAGAAATTAGGAACACAATGTCCACATTGGCAATACAATATTATTAATGTAAATATGTAATAAAATATGATAATAATTAATAAATAATATATATAATAATACATGATAATATATGTAATACAATTATTTAGATATTAAAACAAAACCTAATTATTAATTTAATATGTGTAATTTAAATGAAAATAGTCTTGAAATATATCAAACTTAAGTTATAATTTAATTTAATACTACAAAAATACATTTTCATTTTAAATTCAAATTTTAGAATATTTTTTTAAGGACAGTACATTAAAAAGTACTATTTTTTTAATTTATTTTTGTTTTACAAACTACTGCTAAGGACACATTGATTCTAATACTATTGCATGTATAATGTAACAAATATATTTACATAAAAAATGTGTACATTTATTTAAAAATATGAATTCTATTAGCATATAAAAATGAGTAACGTTTGCTAAATATTTATCAAACAGCCTCAGACAAAAACAACTTAAGTTTTAATCTTATTTAATACTACAAAAAATACAACTTAATTCTCAATAAAGAAATCCTAAAATATTATATTTTTAAGGAGGCACAAAGTCAATATATTTGTACATTACTGATTGTATTTTTAATTATTTTTTAAATTATTTACCAAGTACCACAAAGTACATGTTTATTGTAATAATACGTTTATTAGATATTTATATAAAAATATGTAAATGTATTATTTTAACAAATGACTTGGAATCACATCAAATTGAAACTCTTTAAAATCCATGTTTAAAATGTAGTAATTTGTTTAACGTGTGCTACTCACTTCTTTTACATGTAGTACTTTTTTTTTTTTTTACATCAAATTATGCTGACAATTTTGTTGAATAAAATTTGTCAGCAAAATTCGTGTTTTTTTTTTAATCCACTTTGTCAAAATAGTGTTTTAAAATTCAGTGTGTAAAAAAATCCAGTGCAGAAATGTTTGTAGCTCCAAGACTCACTTCCAGTAAAGAAAGACTGAAGCAATCGATCCTGTCTCAGAACCAGCCAATGAGGTGTCTAGTTTGAAGTCACGTGATTTGTATTGATTGATTGATTGATTGAAGCTTTTATTAGTAGATTGCACAGTACTGTACATATTCCGTTCAATTGACCACTAAATGGTAACACCCCAATAAGTTTTTCAACTCGGGGTCCACGTAAATCAATTCATGGTAAACGCAGAATTTTTAATAATGCATACATTTGTCATAAAATAAAATGATACAATTACCTTTAAAAATAAGATGATATTTGTCCGTCTACAGTTTTTTTTATTCAATTAAAGCTGCTATACGTATGCTTTGGTCACCTGGCAACGCCAAAACGCCTTTGCGACCAATCAGAGGGCTCGAAAGGGCGCGTTGATACGCACTAACTCAACCTCGTTCCACTTTGGCTTCATAAGTCACTGTAAGGTTTTTTATTTACTACTAATGTTATTTTTAGAGTGTATAAATTACTGGGAAAAAAATAGAATCGCAAAGTAATGGTTCTAAAAAGCAGAAATAATCAAGAGGCGAGGACTACGTCACGGCGCGGAGGCGTACTATTTGTTTTCGTGTCGTGCTGCGGTAGTATAAAAACTGGCGCCGGCGTGTTCAAGAGGACGCTTGAACTTAGCGAGCTAACGGTGTTGTCGTGTCCGCGCTCGAAGCACCCTGAGCGGACTCATGCTGGCTGGGCACACCGAGGATATGTAACATCCTCTCCCTGCTTGCCGGCTTCCAAACCCCGTCACGAACACTCTGAATGCCTGCGGGGAGCTCTTTTGGGAACGTACGTATCATATTTCCATCTCTTGTCCGGAACTTACGGAAGTTTGACCTCCGCTTTTTGAGCGAAACGTGTGAGTTTTGGAAGATTCCTACTTGAAGCTCGATGGCGAGCAGCTGTGCGAGTTGTCGCCTGTCGTTTTGGTGACTTTTAAACAAGGAAACTTGCTAACTAGCACACCTGCTAACTAGCTCACTAGTCAACCTCCTAACTAACACTCCAACTTGCTAGCTAGCCGACGTCACTGTTTTTTAAACTTAACTTTATTTTTCTTCTTATCGTCATTGAAGTAAGTCATTGACTCATTGAGCTGTCAAATTATTTTAATTAGTCCAAGGTTGTTTTTCAAAAAGACCAACATTTATTGTCTCAGCACTTCTGGAATAAAAGGACCGAGCGCGTGAGGATTCTAGAACTGCGTGTGCGTGCGTCCCCACTCTTGACGTCCCACTGGTGCGCGTGCGCGTGCGTGCGTCTCCCCCCCACTCTTGACGTCCCATGTTTTGTCTTTTTCGTGACGTTTTGATGACGACAAAAACTAGGATAAGATGTATTTGAACAATTTAATGTACTTTTTGTTGATTTCTTCTTTTTTTTAATAAATACTTTTTTGGGTTCTCTGTAAAGATCATTGTTTATTATGGTGCTTGGAGGAGTCGAACTGAGAATATTAGCAACAGTCCCTGTCGCTGATTTTGATTAGACTTTTTAATTTTTATTTTATTTTAGATTACAAGTAGAGATGTCCGATATTATCGGCCGATAAATGCTTTAGAATGTAATATCGGAAATTATCGGTATCATTTTTTTAAATTATCGGTATCGTTTATTTTTTATTTTTTATTAAATCAACATAAAAAACACAAGATACACTTACAATTAGTACACCAACCCAAAAAAAAACCTCCCTCCCCCATTCACACAAAAGGGTTGTTTCTTTCTGTTATTAATATTCTGGTTCCTACATTATATATCAATACAGTCTGCAAGGGATACACTTTGGTACACTTCAAGTAGTTTTTGTAATATTATTACTACATACTGCTACATTTCATGTAGTTTTTGTAGTATTACTACATACAGCTACACTTCAAGTAGTTTTTGTAGTATTATTACTACATACAGCTACAAACCCCAAAACAAATGAAGGTGGCACGTTGTGTAAATGGTAAATAAAAACAATACAATGATTTGCAAATCCTTTTCAACCAATATTCAATTGAATAGACTGCAAAGACAAGATACTTAATGTTTGAACTGGAAAACGTTATTTTTTTGCAAATATTAGCTCATTTGGAATTTGATGCCTGCAACATGTTTCAAAAAAGCTGGCACAAGTGGCAAAAAAGAGTGATAAAGTTGAGGAATGCTCATCAAACACTTATTTGGAACATCCCACAGGTGAACAGGCTAATTGGGAACAGGTGGGTGCCATGATTGGGTATAAAAGCAGCTTCCATGAAATGCTCAGTCATTCACAAACAAGGATGGGGCGAGGGTCACCACTTTGTCAACAAATGCCTGAGCAAATTGTTAAAGAACAACATTTCTCAACGAGCTATCGCAAGGAATTTAGGCATTTCACCATCTACGCTGCGTAATATCATCAAAAGGTTCAGAGAATCTGGAGAAATCACTGCACGTAAGTGGTAAGCATGTGACTTTCGATCCCTCAAGCGGTACTGCATCAAAAAGCGACAGTGTGTAAAGGATATCACCACATGGGCTCAGGAACACTTCAGAAAACCACTGTCAGTAACTCCAGTTTGTACAGTTCTACACTTGTAAGTGCAAGTTAAAGCTCTGCTAAGGAAAGGCCATGTAACACAGTGGTAAAAATGCCCTTGTGCCAACTTATTTGCAACATGTTGCTGCCGTTAAATTTTCAGTTAATGATTATTTGCACACAAAAAATGAAGTTTCTCAGTTCAAACATTAAATAGCTTGTCTTTGAAGTCTATTCAATTGAATACAAGTTGAAAATGATTTGCAAATCATTGTATTCTGTTTTATTTACCATTTACACAACGTGCCAACTTCACTGGTTTAGGGTTTTGTACATGTCAAGTAGTTTTTGTAGTATTATTACTACATACAGCTACATTTCAAGTAGTTTTTGTAGTATTACATACAGCTGAATTTCAAGTAGTTTTTGTCATATTACTACATACAGCTACATTTCAAGTAGTTTTTTAGTATTACTACATACAGCTGAATTTCAAGTAGTTTTTGTCATATTACTACATACAGCTACATTTCAAGTAGTTTTTGTAGTATTACTACATACAGCTGAATTTCAAGTAGTTTTTGTCATATTACCACATACAGCTACATTTCAAGTAGTTTTTTAGTATTACTACATACAGCTGAATTTCAAGTAGTTTTTGTCATATTACTACATACAGCTACATTTCAAGTAGTTTTTGTAGTATTACTACATACAGCTGAATTTCAAGTAGTTTTTGTCATATTCATACAGCTACATTTCAAGTAGTGTTTGTCGTATTACTACATACAGCTACATTTCAAGTAGTTTTTGTCGTATTATTACTACACACAGCTACATTTCAAGTAGTTTTTGTAGTATTACTTCATACAGCTACATTTCAAGTAGTTTTTGTAGTATTACTATATACAGCTGAATTTCAAATAGTTTTTGTCATATTACGGTACTACATACAGCTACATTTCAAGTAGTTTTTGTAGTATTACTACATACAGCTGAATTTCATGTAGTTTTTGTCATATTCATACAGCTACATTTCAAGTAGTTTTTGTAGTATTACTACATACAGTTACATTTCAAGTAGTTTTTGTAGTATTACTACTACATACAGCTACATTTCAAGTAGTTTTTGTAGTATTACTACATACAGCTGAATTTCATGTAGTTTTTGTCATATTCATAGAGCTACATTTCAAGTAGTTTTTGTAGTATTACTACATACAGTTACATTTCAAGTAGTTTTTGTAGTATTACTACTACATACAGCTACATTTCAAGTAGTTTTTGTAGTATTACAGCTACATTTCAAGTACATTTCAAGTAGTTTTTGTCATATTACTACATACAGCTACATTTCAAGTAGTTTTTGTCGTATTACTACATACAGCTACATTTCAAGTAGTTTTTGTAGTATTATTACTTCATACGGCTACATTTCAAGTAGTTTTTGTCATATTACTTCATACAGCTACATTTCAAGTAGTTTTTGTCGTATTACTACTACATACAGCTACATTTCAAGTAGTTTTTGTAGTATTATTACATACAGCTGAATTTCAAATAGTTTTTGTCATATTACTACATACAGCTACATTTCAAGTAGTTTTTGTAGTATTACTACATACAGCTGAATTTCATGTAGTTTTTGTCATATTCATACAGCTACATTTCAAGTAGTTTTTGTAGTATTACTACATACAGCTACATTTCAAGTAGTTTTTGTAGTATTACTACTACATACAGCTACATTTCAAGTAGTTTTTGTAGTATTACAGCTACATTTCAAGTACATTTCAAGTAGTTTTTGTCGTATTACTACATACAGCTACATTTCAAGTAGTTTTTGTCGTATTAATACATACAGCTACATTTCAAGTAGTTTTTGTAGTATTATTACTTCATACGGCTACATTTCAAGTAGTTTTTGTCATATTACTTCATACAGCTACATTTCAAGTAGTTTTTGTCATATTACTTCATACAGCTACATTTCAAGTAGTTTTTGTCGTATTACTACTACATACAGCTACATTTCAAGTAGTTTTTGTAGTATTATTACATACAGTTGAATTTCAAGTAGTTTTTGTCGTATTACTACTACATACAGCTACATTTCAAGTAGTTTTTGTAGTATTATTACTACATACAGCTACATTTCAAGTAGTTTTTGTAGTATTACATACAGTTGAATTTCAAGTAGTTTTTGTCATATTATTACTACATACAACTACATTTTAAGTAGTTTTTGTAGTATCACTACATACAGCTACATTTCAAGTGGTTTTTGTAGTATTACTACACACAGCTACATTTCAAGTAGTGTTTGTTGTATTACTACATACAGCTACATTTCAAGTAGTTTTTGTAGTATTACTACATACAGCTACATTTCAAGTAGTTTTTGTAGTATTACGACATACAGCTACATTTCAAGTAGTTTTTGTAGTATTACTACATACAGCTACATTTCAAGTAGTTTTTGTAGTATTACTACTACATACAGCTACATTTGAAGTAGTTTTTGTAGTATTATTACTACATACAGCTACATTTCAAGTAGTTTTTGTAGTATTACTTCATACAGCTACATTTCAAGTAGTTTTTGTAGTATTATTACTTCATACAGCTACATTTCAAGTAGTTTTTGTCATATTACTTCATACAGCTACATTTCAAGTAGTTTTTGTCGTATTACTACTACATACAGCTACATTTCAAGTAGTTTTTGTAGTATTATTACATACAGTTGAATTTCAAGTAGTTTTTGTCGTATTACTACTACATACAGCTACATTTCAAGTAGTTTTTGTAGTATTACTACATACAGCTAAATTTCAAGTAGTTTTTGTCATATTACTACATACAACTACATTTTAAGTAGTTTTTGTAGTATCACTACATACAGCTACATTTCAAGTGTTTTTTGTAGTATTACTACACACAGCTAAATTTCAAGTAGTGTTTGTTGTATTACTACATACAGCTACTTTTCAAGTAGTTTTTGTAGTATTACTACATAGAGCTACATTTCAAGTAGTTTTTGTCGTATTACTACTACATACAGCTACATTTCAAGTAGTTTTTGTAGTATTACGACATACAGCTACATTTCAAGTAGTTTTTGTAGTATTACTACATACAGCTACATTTCAAGTAGTTTTTGTAGTATTACTACTACATACAGCTACATTTGAAGTAGTTTTTGTAGTATTACAGCTACATTTCAAGTACATTTCAAGTAGTTTTTGTCGTATTACTACATACAGCTACATTTCAAGTAGTTTTTGTCGTATTAATACATACAGCTACATTTCAAGTAGTTTTTGTAGTATTATTACTTCATACGGCTACATTTCAAGTAGTTTTTGTCATATTACTTCATACAGCTACATTTCAAGTAGTTTTTGTCATATTACTTCATACAGCTACATTTCAAGTAGTTTTTGTCGTATTACTACTACATACAGCTACATTTCAAGTAGTTTTTGTAGTATTATTACATACAGTTGAATTTCAAGTAGTTTTTGTCGTATTACTACTACATACAGCTACATTTCAAGTAGTTTTTGTAGTATTATTACTACATACAGCTACATTTCAAGTAGTTTTTGTAGTATTACATACAGTTGAATTTCAAGTAGTTTTTGTCATATTACTACATACAACTACATTTTAAGTAGTTTTTGTAGTATCACTACATACAGCTACATTTCAAGTGGTTTTTGTAGTATTACTACACACAGCTACATTTCAAGTAGTGTTTGTTGTATTACTACATACAGCTACATTTCAAGTAGTTTTTGTAGTATTACTACATAAAGCTACATTTCAAGTAGTTTTTGTAGTATTACTACATACAGCTACATTTCAAGTAGTTTTTGTCATATTATTACTACATACAACTACATTTTAAGTAGTTTTTGTAGTATCACTACATACAGCTACATTTCAAGTGTTTTTTGTAGTATTACTACACACAGCTAAATTTCAAGTAGTGTTTGTTGTATTACTACATACAGCTACATTTCAAGTAGTTTTTGTAGTATTACTACATAGAGCTACATTTCAAGTAGTTTTTGTCGTATTACTACTACATACAGCTACATTTCAAGTAGTTTTTGTCGTATTATTACTACATACAGCTACATTTCAAGTAGTTTTTGTAGTATTATTACTACATACAGCTACATTTCAAGTAGTTTTTGTAGTATTACTACTACATACAGCTACATTTGAAGTAGTTTTTGTCGTATTACTACTACATACAGCTACATTTCAAGTAGTTTTTGTCGTATTACTACTACATACAGCTACATTTCAAGTAGTTTTTGTAGTATTACTACATACAGCTACATTTCAAGTAGTTTTTGTAGTATTACATACAGTTGAATTTCAAGTAGTTTTTGTTGTATTACTACATACAGCTACATTTCAAGTAGTTTTTGTAGTATTATTACTACATACAGCTACATTTCAAGTAGTTTTTGTAGTATTACCACATACAGCTACATTTCAAGTAGTTTTTGTAGTATTACCACATACAGCTACATTTCAAGTAGTTTTTGTAGTATTATTACTACATACAGCTACATTTCAAGTAGTTTTTGTCGTATTACTACTACATACAGCTACATTTCAAGTAGTTTTTGTCGTATTACTACTACATACAGCTACATTTCAAGTAGTTTTTGTCGTATTACTACTACATACAGCTACATTTCAAGTAGTTTTTGTCGTATTACTACTACATACAGCTACATTTCAAGTAGTTTTTGTCGTATTACTACTACATACAGCTACATTTCAAGTAGTTTTTGTCGTATTACTACATACAGCTACATTTCAAGTAGTTTTTGTAGTATTGCTACTACATACAGCTACATTTCAAGTAGTTTTTGTAATATTACTACTACATACAGCTACATTTCAAGTAGTTTTTGTAGTATTGCTACTACATACAGCTACATTTCAAGTAGTTTTTGTAATATTACTACTACATACAGCTACATTTCAAGTAGTTTTTGTAATATTACTACTACATACAGCTACATTTCAAGTAGTTTTTGTAGTATTACTACTACATACAGCTACATTTCAAGTAGTTTTTGTAGTATTATTACTTCATACAGCTACATTTCAAGTAATTTTTGTCGTATTACTACTACATACAGCTACATTTCAAGTAGTTTTTGTCGTATTACTACATACAGCTACATTTCAAGTAGTTTTTGTAGTATTACTACATACAGCTACATTTCAAGTAGTTTTTGTAGTATTACTACATACAGCTACATTTCAAGTAGTTTTTGTAGTATTACTACATACAGCTACATTTCAAGTAGTTTTTGTAGTATTACTACATACAGCTACATTTCAAGTAGTTTTTGTCGTATTACTTCATACAGCTACATTTCAAGTAGTTTTTGTAGTATTACTACATACAGCTACATTTCAAGTAGTTTTTGTAGTATTACTACATACAGCTACATTTCAAGTAGTTTTTGTAGTATTACTACATACAGCTACATTTCAAGTAGTTTTTGTAGTATTACTACATACAGCTACATTTCAAGTAGTTTTTGTAGTATTACTACATACAGCTACATTTCAAGTAGTTTTTGTCGTATTACTTCATACAGCTACATTTCAAGTAGTTTTTGTAGTATTACTACATACAGCTACATTTCAAGTAGTTTTTGTAGTATTATTACTACATACAGCTACATTTCAAGTAGTTTTTGTCGTATTACTACTACATACAGCTACATTTCAAGTAGTTTGTGTCGTATTACTACTACATACAGCTACATTTCAAGTAGTTTTTGTCGTATTACTACTACATACAGCTACATTTCAAGTAGTTTTTGTCGTATTACTACTACATACAGCTACATTTCAAGTAGTTTTTGTCGTATTACTACTACATACAGCTACATTTCAAGTAGTTTTTGTCGTATTACTACTACATACAGCTACATTTCAAGTAGTTTTTGTCGTATTACTACATACAGCTACATTTCAAGTAGTTTTTGTAGTATTGCTACTACATACAGCTACATTTCAAGTAGTTTTTGTAATATTACTACTACATACAGCTACATTTCAAGTAGTTTTTGTAGTATTGCTACTACATACAGCTACATTTCAAGTAGTTTTTGTAATATTACTACTACATACAGCTACATTTCAAGTAGTTTTTGTAATATTACTACTACATACAGCTACATTTCAAGTAGTTTTTGTAGTATTACTACTACATACAGCTACATTTCAAGTAGTTTTTGTAGTATTATTACTTCATACAGCTACATTTCAAGTAATTTTTGTCGTATTACTACTACATACAGCTACATTTCAAGTAGTTTTTGTCGTATTACTACATACAGCTACATTTCAAGTAGTTTTTGTAGTATTACTACATACAGCTACATTTCAAGTAGTTTTTGTAGTATTACTACATACAGCTACATTTCAAGTAGTTTTTGTAGTATTACTACATACAGCTACATTTCAAGTAGTTTTTGTAGTATTACTACATACAGCTACATTTCAAGTAGTTTTTGTCGTATTACTTCATACAGCTACATTTCAAGTAGTTTTTGTCGTATTACTTCATACAGCTACATTTCAAGTAGTTTTTGTAGTATTACTACATACAGCTACATTTCAAGTAGTTTTTGTAGTATTACTACATACAGCTACATTTCAAGTAGTTTTTGTAGTATTACTACATACAGCTACATTTCAAGTAGTTTTTGTAGTATTACTACATACAGCTACATTTCAAGTAGTTTTTGTAGTATTACTACATACAGCTACATTTCAAGTAGTTTTTGTAGTATTACTACATACAGCTACATTTCAAGTAGTTTTTGTCGTATTACTTCATACAGCTACATTTCAAGTAGTTTTTGTAGTATTACTACATACAGCTACATTTCAAGTAGTTTTTGTAGTATTATTACTACATACAGCTACATTTCAAGTAGTTTTTGTCGTATTACTACTACATACAGCTACATTTCAAGTAGTTTGTGTCGTATTACTACTACATACAGCTACATTTCAAGTAGTTTTTGTCGTATTACTACTACATACAGCTACATTTCAAGTAGTTTTTGTCGTATTACTACTACATACAGCTACATTTCAAGTAGTTTTTGTAGTATTACTACTACATACAGCTACATTTCAAGTAGCGGTAGTTTTTGTAATATTACTACTACATACAGCTACATTTCAAGTAGTTTTTGTAATATTACTACTACATACAACTACATTTCAAGTAGTTTTTGTAATATTACTACTACATACAGCTACATTTCAAGTAGTTTTTGTAGTATTACTACATACAGCTAAATTTCAAGTGTTTTTTGTAGTATTACTACATACAGCTACATTTCAAGTAGTTTGTCGTATTACTACTACATACAGCTACATTTCAAGTAGTTTTTGTCGTATTGCTACTACATACAGCTACATTTCAAGTAGTTTTTGTCGTATTGCTACTACATACAGCTACATTTCAAGTAGTTTTTGTAATATTACTACTACATACAGCTACATTTCAAGTAGTTTTTGTAATATTACTACTACATACAGCTACATTTCAAGTAGTTTTTGTCGTATTACTACTACATACAGCTACATTTCAAGTAGTTTTTGTCATATTACTACTACATACAGCTACATTTCAAGTAGTTTTTGTAGTATTACTACTACATACAGTTGAATTTCATGTAGTTTTTGTCATTACTTCATACAGCTACATTTCAAGTAGTTTTTGTCGTATTACTACTACATACAGCTACATTTCAAGTAGTTTTTGTCGTATTACTACTACATACAGCTACATTTCAAGTAGTTTTTGTAGTATTACTACATACAGCTACATTTCAAGTAGTTTTTGTAGTATTACTACTACATACAGCTACATTTCAAG
The DNA here is from genome assembly GCF_033978685.3 of Nerophis lumbriciformis. Lineage (NCBI taxonomy): Eukaryota > Metazoa > Chordata > Actinopteri > Syngnathiformes > Syngnathidae > Nerophis > Nerophis lumbriciformis. Next base: position 36,987,790 of record NC_084560.2, read on the forward strand.
TAGTTTTTGTAGTATTACTACTACATACAGCTACTTTTCAAGTAGTTTTTGTGGTATTACAGCTATATTTCAAGTAGTTTTTGTCGTATTACTACATACAGCTACATTTCAAGTAGTTTTTGTAGTATTATTACAACATACAGCTACATTTCAAGTAGTTTTTGTCGTATTACTACATACAGCTACATTTCAAGTAGTTTTTGGAGTATTAGTACATACAGCTACATTTCAAGTAGTTTTTGGAGTATTATTACTACATACAGCTACATTTCAAGTACCGTTTGCTTGTTTAAAAGCAAAACTTTTTTTTTTTTTTTTTTTGCCTGTTTGCGCTGTTTTTGTGTATTTGGTATGTAAATTCAAGATATTTATGAAACTATGTTGCCCATTTGTCGTCGTTGCCAGTCCACCATTCTTTATTTCCTGTAGCGGTGTTTGTAGTTTCGATGAAAGTGTCCACTGGTTAGCCATAATTATCAGTGGTATGAAGCAGCTGTGGAAAGTTCCTTCCTAATGTTGAAATGGTGAGCAACTTTCTAAAGACTAAATAGGACACCTGCACATTTTAATTAACTGTCAGCTTTTGAAGTTTTTCAGGCGTGTGCTAAAAACCATTAAAATAATTAGTTGTTTCTAACATAACAACTTTAATTGGTTGTCACGCACTACCTTGAAGAATTTGTGTTGTGAAAAGTGTCGCACGCAATTTCCTTTAAAAAGAAACTGAGATAATATTGTATGAAGAAGTAGGATGTAGCAGCAACAAGTGCATTAATAATGTACAGTACAGGTGTCAAACTCAACACCTGCAATTACTTTTTCTTACTAAATGTGTTCAACTTTGCATTTTGCCGGAAAAAAATACTGTATTTTCCAAACTGTAGACTGGTGTGTAAGCTACACCAGACTCTGGGCAAATTAAGGCCCGGGGGCCACATGCGGCCCGTTAAGCTTTTCAATCTGGCCCGCCGGACATTCCCAAATCATTTTTTTGTAGATGTTTAAGATGGAAAGTGTAGCTGCCATTATGATGTGCAGTCATGTTTTCTAATGACCGTAAGTCTTCAACTGTACTAAGTCTTACAATGCTTGGAATCTGCACTTTTTTGGATGATATACTAGTTACTATGGTCATCTAATTAGTTACTATGGTCATCTAATTAGTTACTATGGTAATCAACATCACAGCAGCTCAGACGAGGCACCAAGCAGTGTGGGTGGGAAGCGTTTCCACAGACGTGGAAGGAGATTTTCACAACAAAGTTCTAAAGCTTAGTGATGTAGCAGATATATCAGATTGTAGGTTGGTTTATTTTGTACCCTTCGCGTTCATATTTCACTGTTGCATTTTTGTTGCGTTTTACTTGATTGTAAAATGTCGATCGAAAGAGGGTGTGACATTCCTTTTTTGTCAATATTCAGTGTTTTATCGTTCATAGAAAAATTTCAAATTCCATTACGTTTTTTAAGGCGGTCTGTCATGAAGTTTTTAGCATTCAATCAGACATTATTGTGAGGTTTTGTATTAGTGTTCCTAAAAATAGATATGCCGGCCCCCAGACAAATTTTTTTCTCTAAATGTGGCCCCCCGAGTCAAAATAATTGCCCAGACCTGAGATACACCCATTAAATTTTAAAAGGAAAAACATTTTTTCCATATATTAGCTGCACCGGACTGACTATAAGCCGTGGTGAAATGAGTTATTTACGCAGAAATTTTTGTTTACATACCTTAATTGTTTCCAAACAGTGTCTGTAACACGGCAGTAAAACGGCTGATCAAACAAAACAGAAGTCATGGTCATGGACCCACGAGCTGTGCAAGCAAGCTCTCCAATCAGCTAAACAGACTCAATAACTCCGCTGTGACGTTTTGGCGAATTTACTGAGCAATTTGTGAAACTGAAACAATACAGCTAATGCTAACAACGCTAACTTGATTACATTACGGTAGCACGTACAAATATGCATGAAAACACTCCTACAGACATCACACACGGGATGCTTTAGTAAGTAAGAATTGTTTTTGTTATGTTGTAAACCTTGCAAATGTTGCTTGGAGTGATGAAGAATCCATATGAGCAGAAACGCTATGGATGTCTAGAAGACGGAACAGCACTAATACTTCCGGTTCAAAGCTCTAAATGGAAGGACACTGCAGCACATGCAGTAAGTGAACTTGTCCCAAAGAGGGCGCCGTGGCACAAACAATAACGCACCTTTTCATGGTATTTACGTTTTTTATCTTTATATATTGTATATTTTGTTTTATAAATATTTTTATATATATTTGTATTTTTACAAATATACATTTTTTTAATTACCGTATTTTTCGGATTATAAATCGCAGTTTTTATCACGCGACTTCTACTCAGGAGCGACTTATGTGTGAAATGATTAACACATTACCGTAAAATATCAAATATTTATTTCATTCACGTTAGAGACTAGACCTATATGTGGAGTTGGCAGAGTTGTTTAGAAGCGACACCGAGGAAGAAGATTTCATGGGATTTAGCGATTAGGAGTGACAGATTGTTTGGTAAACGTATGTTCTATATGTTATAGTTATTTGACTCTTACCATAATATGTTACGTTAACATACCAGGCACGTTCTCAGTTGGTTATTTATGCCTCATATAACGTACACTTATTCAGCCTGTTGTTCACTATTCTTTATTTATTTTAAATTGCCTTTCAAATGTCTATTCTTGGTGTTGGGCTTTATCAAATACATTTCCCCAAAAAATGCGACTTATACTCCAGTGCGACTTATATGTTTTTTTCTTTATTATGCATTTTCGGCCGGTGTGACTTATACTCCGAAAGATGCGGTATCTATTTTTTGTAAATATTTCTATTTTTATAAATTTTTTAAATAAATATTTCTATATATTTTTTTAACAAATCTGTCTTTTGAATAGTTTAAAAAATATTTGTTTATTGTTTTTAAATAAATCCTAAAAAAAAAAACATTTATGTAATTTTTGTAAATATTTCTATATTTTTTGAAACTATATATTTTTAAATGTATATATTTCTTTTAATATTTTTTGAATAAATATTTCTGTTTTTTTTAAACAAATATATATCTTTTCAATAAATATGGTTTCTTAAAATGTATTTTTTAAATACACATTTTAAAAAATATATGTAAGTTTTTGCCACAACTTTCTGGAAAAGCTGCAAATTCTGGCATTTTTGGGCAATGTGGAGAAATTCAGCAGAATCTTTGAGCTGAATGTTTTGTGTGGGCGGGGCTTGGCATCACATGACTGACAGGTGTTTGCTCGCCCCTCAGCTGAAGTAACCGCTGCGACAAGATGGCCGCCGAGGAGGCACAGAGCGTCCTGACGTGGGAGCAAGTGAGTCGCCTGGACGAGGTCCTGAGCGAGGTGGTCCCGGTCCACGGCCGCGGCAACTTCCCCACGCTGGAGGTGCGCCTGAGGGACATCGTGGCGCGCGTGCGCTCCAGCCTGGCGCTGAGCGGCGTGCGCGTGAAGGACGTGCGCCTCAACGGCTCCACGGCGAGCCACGTGCTGGTGCAGGACGTGGGCTGGAGCTACAAGGACCTGGACCTCATCTTCCGCGTGGACCTGCCGCACGAGGCCGACTTCCGGCTGGTGCGCGACGTGGTGCTGGGCACCCTGCTGGACTTCCTGCCCGACGGCGTCAACAAGGAGAAGATCACGGCGGTGACCTTGAAGGAGGCCTACGTGCAGAAGCTGGCCAAGGTCTGCACGGAGCAGGACCGCTGGAGCCTGATCTCGCTGTCCAACAAGCACGGGCGCAACGTGGAGCTCAAGTTCGTGGACTCCATCCGCCGCCAGTTCGAGTTCAGCGTGGACTCCTTCCAGATCGTCCTGGACTCCATGTTGGCCTTCTACCACTCAGACGTGGCCATGACGCCCGCCCGCCACCCGGCCGTGCGCGGCGAGAGCGTGTACGGCGACTTCCAGGAGGCGCTGGGCCACCTGCGCGACAAGCTCATCGCCACGCGGCGGCCCGAGGAGATCCGCGGCGGCGGCCTGCTCAAGTACTGCAACCTGCTGGTGCGCGACTTCCGGCCCGCCAGCGAGGAGGAGCTGAAGGCGCTGGAGCGCTACATGTGCTCGCGCTTCTTCATCGACTTCCCCGACATCGGCGAGCAGCAGCGCAAGGTGGAGGCCTACCTGCACAGCCACTTTGTGGGCGAGGACGCCAGCAAGTACGACTACCTCATGATCCTCCGCCGCGTGGTCAACGAGAGCACCGTCTGCCTCATGGGACACGAGCGCCGCCAGACGCTGCACCTCATCTCGCTCATGGCCTTCCGCGTGCTCGCCGAGCAGAACGCCATCCCCGACGCCTCCTGCGTCACCTGCTACTACCAGCCGGCGCCGTACGTGCGCGACAGCAACTTCAGCAACTACTACGTGGCCAACCGCAACATTCCAACATGGCTGCCCTGCAACTGATGTTGGACGCCCAGGTGAAAAGACAGAAAAAAAAAAATGATAAAAGTAAAAACAGGGAGAAAAAAAGAGCACAATTGAAAGTTTGGGTTGGTGGTTCTGGTTCTTGTTTTGGTCCAAAAGGAGAATTTACTTTTAATTAATTTTGCCAAAAAGTGAATCATGTTAAAACAGTTTTATGTTCGCCAGCAGAGTGAGCGCTCTTGTCTTTTATGGAGGATCTGTGCGGCGACATCACCTGCAACCCTAACCCCGCCGCTAAAATTATCCTGGTCTCCCCCCCCCGGCCTGCTGTGGTCGGACCCCATGTGTGGGCAACGGGCGGCGGCCACAAGCCCCGCCCCCTCCGGATGACCTCACGCCATTCTTATTATTAGCCGCTGCTGGGAAAGAAGTTGCGTAAGGTCGGCGACCTCTCCACGCCCCCGCAGCTGCTGTTTGCGCCTGATAAACTTCTTATCAGGCCCCGCCCCCTTGCCTTGGTTAGCCCCGCCCACTGCTGCTCTGGACCAAATAGTTTTTGTGCGCCAACCCACTCGTGCCACACTTTTTGTTGTTTTTGGAGAGTTTTTAATTTTTCTATGATTTGAAGACATGACGTCGCCCAGCAGAGCAGCTTTTTTTTTGTTTTGAAGGCAGCACTGACCTCCTTTTCTCTTCCTTAACTTAACTTAGT
>NC_084560.2:37005420-37032920 GCF_033978685.3 Nerophis lumbriciformis
GCCCGGGATTGAACCCAGGACTTCGTATTGTGAGGCAGACGCACTAACCCCTCTTCCACCGTGCTGCCTGTTTACTCCTACTTGAGTCATATTACGCTTCTCTATTATATTTTGTCAACAGCCCCCCCTTGCTTCATGCTAACGGCTCATTCGGAACAAGGCACATTGGTTTTGTAAACATCTCTACAACGTCCAAAATACACAAAAATGTACCAACAAGGCAAGAAAAGTGGGTTTTGCATAACGCGACTCCGTCCATTGTAGGTCAATTCATTCACAGACAGTCAGTCCCATTATAAAGTGTTTATGAACGAGGGTGACCAGGTATCGGCGCTCCAAAACAAACACATGAACGTTTGGTAAACATTGTGCGATACCGGGCATGAAGTCGATATTGTGGGAAGTTTACGACTTTGACAAGAGACGTCTCTAAATGACACACACACACTCACTTTGTGGGAGAAGTTCTTGGCCAGTGACGTCAGAGCCACACATGATAAAAGGGCTTGAAGTCATGCACCCCGAAACCAAAGATCTTCCAAGTGAACTCGGTCTGGCTCGCAGCACCGAGAACATCAAAAACTTGGAGAGCACGATCACATTTTAGTCTTCTCAATGTCACTTTTTTTCCCCCATTCCTTTCAAATGTGCGAGAGAAGGATGTATTTTTCCGCTGGTGCACGGCACGTACGTCATACGCTTGCCAAACTGCTTCACCATTAGGGATGCGGACTTTTTACATTTGAACCAATACGGTGCCCAGTAATCGATATCGGTAGTCATTTTCAATACTACCGTGTGTTCATAGGGTAATATCTAAATATCTAAATATAAATATCTCCCCTCTGTCTTCCTTTTTTTCCCTTTCTATCCTCTCCTGCTCCGGCCCGGCTGCATCAAATGATAATATAAATACATTTAATAAAGTCAAATACAAATAAGGCAACAAGAGAAGTATCCTCTTTTGGAAAGTAAATCTGAACAGCCGATATGGGCATCTACATCAACTATATCAGGGGTGCTCACACTTTTTCTGCAGGCGAGCTACTTTTCAATTGATCAAGTCGTGGGGATCTACCTCATTCATATATATAATTTACATTTACTTATTTATGAAATATATGTTTTTGTTAACAAGTTAAAGGTGTTTAATGATAATGCAAGCATGTTTAATACATATAGTTAATATTGTTAATACATTAAAGGTGTTTAATGATAATACAAGTATGTTTAATACATATAGTTAATATTGTTAACAAGTTAAAGGTGTTTAAAGATAATGCAAGCATGTTTAACACATATAGTTAATATTGTTAACAAGTTAAAGGTGGTTAAAGATAAAACAAGCATGTTTAACACATATAGTTAATATTGTTAACAACTTAAAGGTGGTTAAAGATAAAAAAAGCATGTTTAACACGTATAGTTAATATTGTTAACAACTTAAAGGTGGTTAAAGATAATACAAGCATGTTTAACACATATAGTTAATATTGTTAACAAGTTAAAGGTGTTTAAAGATAATACAAGCATGTTTAACACATATAGATTCCTTTCTTTCATGAAGACAAGAATATAAGTTGGTGTATTACTTGATTCTGATGACTTGCATTGATAGGAATCAGACAGTGGTGATGATAACGTCCGCATTTTCGAATTGAGGAGAAAAAAAGTCCTCCTTTCTGTCCAATACCACATGAAAGTGGTTGGTTTTTGGCATCTTATTTGTCCAGCTTCCGTACTCCTTTGTATACACTTTACAAGAAATACAATGTCGGCAAACTTCGTAGCTTGCTAGCTTGTGCACGCCAGCTTTCTGAGACTCTTATTTTGGTAGCGCAGGCAGGATGAAGCAGAGCTTTTATTGTGCAACTGTGCAGTCGGTCTTTGGAGTTTTGACGACAGGTACGGCGCCAGAGTCTGTTGAAATAAAGTGTTTCTCGCCTTCCAGTCGGTAATTTTAATGAGCTGGCAGCAGCCAGCGTCATCTCAGAAGACCCTCGGGTGCCGTGAATGTCAATCAAGTGACGAAAGTGACGTCATAGTGAAGATTTATGATCGCTCATTTTTAGGACTATTTTTTTTAATGCCTGGCTGGTGATCGACTGACACACCCTCCACGATCGACCGGTAGATCGCGATCGACGGAATGAGCACCCCTGAACTATATGATTTGCCTGAGAAGCTGGACAGGACAAAAAAAATAAAAATAAATAAATAAATAAAAATAAATAAAGGAATTAAAAAAAAAAAAAAAAAGGGTAATATCTAAAAAAAATTATGCTAGCATTCCAACTTTTTTAGCCAATTTTTCCGCCTCAGTCATGTAAATTGGCATATTGACATATGCTAACTGTAGCATGCTAGCTTTTTGTTTTGTTTTTTTTAGCTAATTTTGCGTTTGTATGCATCAGAGTCATATAACTTGGTACTTTTTGCATTCTGACAGCATGCTAACGTTAGCATTTCGTTTTGACTTGTGCACATCTGTGACTCACGTTTCCGCAGCCTTCCCACGCAGTTTCTCCCAAAATTGCATATTTTAGTTTGTTTTATGATAAAATCTAAAAAAAAATTCTTAACAAATTGTGCGCAAAATGTATTATATACGCGCTCATTTTTACTTTTTTGTTACGTTTTACTTCTGTTACTGTATATAATTTCCCCACATGAGGATGAATAAAAATCTATCTTATCCTATTTGCTAACTGCAAGACTGCTAACGTTAGCATTCTAACATGCTAACATTAGCATGCCAATTTTGCCGCTGTACACCTCAGAGCCATACAACTTGGTACACAACACATGCTACTGTTAGCATGCTAGCTTTTTTGGCTGATTTTGCATGCGTACGCCTCAAAGAGTCATAAGTTAGTGCTCACGTTAGCATTTTAGTTCGACTTGCACAAATCGGCTGCTCGCGCATAAACGGCATTCACACGCAATCCCCTGAGACTACTTATTAAAAAAATACTTACAGTATTTTTCGGAGTATAAGTCGCTCCGGAGTATAAGTCGCACCGGCCGAAAATGCATAATAAAGAAGGAAAAAAAACATATATAAGTCGCACTGGAGTATAAGTCGCATTTTTTGGGGACATTAATTTGATAGAACCCAACACCAAGAATAGACATTTGAAAGGCAATTTAAAATAAATAAAGAATAGTGAACAACAGGCTGAATAAGTGTACGTTATATGAGGCATAAATAACCAACTGAGTATGATAACGTAACATATTATGGTAAGAGTCATTCAAATAACTATAACATATAGAACATGCTATACGTTTACCAAACAATCTGTCACTCCTAATCACTAAATCCCATGAAATCTTATACGTCTAGTGTCTTACGTGAATGAGATAAATAATATTATTTGATATTTTACGGTAATGTGTTAATAATTTCACACACAAGTCGCTGCTGAGTATAAGTCGCACCCCCGGCCAAACTATGAAAAAAACTGCGACTTAGTCGGAAAAATACTGTAATAGACTAAAAAACATGACTTGCTAAAATTTAACCATAAGAATAACAGTGATAGTGTTTCTAAATTCACAGTAATGCACGAGGAAAAAAAAAAGACTTGCTAAAATTTTACCGTAAAAATAACAATTGTACCGTATTTCATATTTACAGTAATAGACTGTAAAAAACATGACTTGTTAAAATTTTACCATAAAATAAACAGCGATTCGGTTTTTCAACTTACGGTAATGCACTGAAAAAAACACGACTTGCTAAAATGTTACCATAAAAATAACAATGATACTGTTTTTGAATTCACAGTAACAGACTGTAAAAAAAACAGGACTTGCTAAAATTTTACCATAGGAATAACAGTGGTACGGTTTTTAAACTTAGTCATAAACTGTACAAAAAATGGCCATAGAGTTTACGGTAAAAAAAAACAACCTGGCAGCTCAGTTGCCAAAATTTTTACGTTAAACAACAGTGTTGAAATTTTAAATCTACAGTAATTTGGTGTAAAAAAACATCGTAAAGTTTATGATAAAATTCTGGTCATAGACCTGCCAGTTTTTAATCATAAAATTCAATAAAAAAATTTTAAAGTCTAAAAAGTTGGCATCTATTAAACTTGACAATCTGGACTAGATAATATTTATATATGGCGGAAAAAGGCTAAAGTCCTCACTCGTGGTGCTGTTGCATGCTAAAAATCACTTTATGGCACATTTTCACTTTGGCCCTTAGGGGGGAAAAGTTTGGGCACCCCTGGTCACTTCGTCTGTTTGTTTGATTTTGTCATTACTGCCACAAGTGGTGGAAAAGTGTATTATAACCGAGTACCACAGCTGAGAAACAGTTATTTTTGGGCTGATTTAGAGACCGTACGCTACGAATACGCCGGTTTCCCAGCCAAGTGCTTGAGCCGTTGCCGAAACGCTAAAACGACAGATTTGTTCGCGGCACCAAAGTCCGGTCTCACCAGAAAACGCGAGTCAACCACAATTCTTTACAGCAAATCATTTTAATCAAGATTGTAACAAAAAAAGTTGACAGAATGAACAAGAGTTGACGTCTTAAAACAGTCGACCATCTGCGTACGGGCGGGAAGGGGTTCGGCCCCGTTCCTAGGTGGATCTCGCGTGAGAGGAAGAGGGGGGGGTTCTGCTGAAAACTGACACTGTGGTCAAAGTTGGAGTCGCCACTAAACACATTTTAAGATGTTCCACACTCTATTGCGTCTGGTGGCTAAAGTGGGTAGTGCACGCCCTAATTTGTCACGTTTCATGTGTCAGGTAAACCACGACGAATGGGGCCGTATGAATCCCCTTCCCACTGTAAGCTCCGACAATTAAAAAAGTTTAAAAAAAGAAAGAAAAAAGAATAGATACATTTCCAAGAAGTCTATTTGGCTCATTGATAGTCGACGATCGGGAAACGTTTTTTCACATCTTTGAGGAAATCAGCCGAAGACGCTTTTCATTCGCCTGTGTCATTGCGAGAAGCCACGTTTGGACTGGTGAGTGAACACCCCGAGTGGGGCAAAAAGGGAGAACGTGCTAAAACAAAGAAAACCAAAAGTGAAAGCAGAAACCAGAGGAGCGAAGGAGCTAGCGGCTAATACGTTAGCCACCACAAGAAGGAATGCTGTCGAAGGTGGAGGCGATTTTAAAAAATTTGATTTTGTGATCAAGTCGTTGGCTAACTTTGGTAGGAAAAAAAAGAAGTCAAGTGGTGAAAGTTTGCTGGGAATGTTTCAAGGTGCGAAGAAATAGGTTGATCCAAACGGGGGTGCCGCTAACGGCTAACATGCTAAGACGTAGCATCATACCAGCGTCTTGTTCCAGCGCGACGGCCGCGTCATTATGGGATGCAGGACCCAGAACCAAACGAGGTCCACACGGAGTGAACTGAATGTTAGGGGACAGTGTCTCTGAAAGGCTGGGTCACAGACCAGAAGACTGGCACGGTCCGTTCACCTGTGATGGAGAGGACAGAGAGCAGGTCAGGTTATTGGGTCTTCTGTGGTCAGGGAAGACAACCAGGAACTTGTTGGGTTTCTAGGAGACTGTGTTTTAAAAAGTGTTCAGTGGTCTTCGGCAGCTGACCTGACCTCGACCCACTTGGTCTGGCAAACATGACTTATTCAGGCGCTCTTTATCTGTGGAAACTTCTACTCCAGGAAGTGGCCGTCCTCCAAGCCAAGCAGACTTTTCCAGCTCAGCTGTTCCTCTCTCACGCTGCTTATCGGAGCATGGACTGCTTTTGTGACCTTTTTATTACCACTACTATAGGAGGTAAGAGTAGTCAGTGTACAGCAGTATAAAGATGTGTCAACACAAGTCTGAATATGTATTATGATTATTTATGACACTGACTTCAACATCTTGGACAGGAAATTAAAAACATTTTTTTACTGACTTCTTCTTCATGACGACATCACTGATGAAACTACTGCATGTTACTCTCCTTCTTACCTTCCATCCTTCCTTACTTCTTTCCTTCTTATTTTCCTTCCTTCCTTACTACCTTCCTTACTTCTTCCTACCTTCTTACCCTCCTTCTAATCTTCCTTCCTTCCTTCCTACATTCCTTCCTTCTTACATTCCTTCCTTCCTTTCTTCTTTGCTTCCTATCTTCCTTATCTTCCTTCCTTCCTTCTTAGATTCCCTTCTTCTTTCTTACTTCCTTACTACCTTCTTAACTTCCTTCCTTCTTTCTTACCTTTCTTCCTTCCTTCCTTCTTACATTCCTTTCTTCCTTCCTTACTACCTTCCTTCCTTTTTTCTTTCCTTTCTTCTTACCTTCCTTACTTTCTCCTACCACCCATCTGTCCTTCATTTCTTCCTTGTTTGCTTTGTCTTTCTTTCTTCTTTCCTTGTGTCCTTAATTGCTTCCTTCCTTCCTCTACCAACTTACCAGCCTTCCTTCCGAGCTTACTCCCTTTCTTTTGTCAGTCCTTCTTTCCTTCTTGCTTTGTCTTCCTTCCTTCCTCCTTTTCTTCTCTCAGCACTTCCTTCCTTGTGTCCTTGCTTGCTTCATTCTTTCTGTCCTTCCTTCCTTCCTTGTTTCCTTACTCTACCAACTCACCTCCCTCCCTTACTGGCTTCCTCCTATTCATCTGTCCTTCTTTCCTTGTTTCCTTACTCTACCAACTCACCTCCCTCTCTTCCTTGCTTCCTCCCTTTCTTCTATCTGTCCTTCCTTGCTTCCTTCCTCTACCAACTCACCTACCTACCTTCCTTCCTCCTTTCCTCCCATCACACAGGTGTGTAATTGTGTTCAGGTGTGTAGGAGACACGACACTCTTCATGTTGAGTGTGTGTTTAACATTTTGGAGAAATAATCACGTAACCGATTGGAATTCATCTTTTCCCTCAATGAACCGCATCTCCACAGTGCCGACAGCACAATTACCTTGCAAAGACATTTACTGTCCGTGTGTTGAAAGTAAAACTATACAAGCTGTACACTGACTACCACAACTTTCTAGATATAGAGATATAATCAAATAGGAGATGTGTGTGAGTATTCATTGAGAACCTACAACTTTCTAGATATAGAGATATCATCAAATGTGAGATGTGTGTGAGTATTCAGTGAGTACTTACAACTTTCTAGATATAGAGATATCATCAAATGCTTGCTGAAATGTGAGATGTGTGTGAGTATTCATTGAGTATCTCCAACTTTCTAGACATAGAGATATCATCAAATGTGAGATGTGTGTGAGTATTCAGTGAGTACTTACAACTTTCTAGATATAGAGATATCATCAAATGTGAGATGTGTGAGTATTCATTGAGAACCTACAACTTTCTAGATATAGAGATATCATCAAATGTGAGATGTGTGTGAGTATTTACAACTTTCTAGATATAGAGATATCATCAAATGTGAGATGTGTGTGAGTATTCAGTGAGTACTTACAACTTTCTAGATATAGAGATATCATCAAACGTGAGATGTGTGTGAGTATTCAGTGAGTACTTACAACTTTCTAGATATAGAGATATCATCAAATGCTTGCTGAAATGTGAGATGTGTGTGAGTATTCATTGAGTATCTACAACTTTCTAGATATAGAGATATCATCAAACGTGAGATGTGTGTGAGTATTCAGTGAGTACTTACAACTTTCTAGATATAGAGATATCATCAAATGTGAGATGTGTGTGAGTATTCAGTGAGTACTTAAAACTTTCTAGATATAGAGGTATCATCAAATGTGAGATGTGTGAGTATTCATTGAGAACCTACAACTTTCTAGATATAGAGATATCATCAAATGTGAGATGTGTGTGAGTACTTAAAACTTTCTAGATATAGAGATATCATCAAATGTGAGATGTGTGAGTATTCATTGAGAACCTACAACTTTATAGATATAGAGATATCATCAAATGTGAGATGTGTGTGAGTACTTACAACTTTCTAGATATAGAGATATCATCAAATGCTTGCTGAAATGTGAGATGTAAGTATTCATTGAGTATCTACAACTTTCTAGATATAGAGATATCAAATGTGAGATGTGTGTGAGTATTCAGTGAGTACTTACAACTTTCTAGATATAGAGATATCATCAAATGTGAGATGTGTGTGAGTATTCAGTGAGTACTAACAACTTTCTAGATATAGAAATATCATCAAATGCTTGCTGAAATGTGAGATGTGTGTGAGTATTCATTGAGTATCTACAACTTTCTAGATATAGAGATATCATCAAATGGGAGATGTGTGTGAGTATTTATTGAGTATCTACAATTTTCTAAATATAGAGATATCATCAAATGGGAGATGTGTGTGAGTATTTATTGATTATCTACAACGTTCTAGATATGGACATATCAAATGTGAGATGTGTGTGAGTATTCAGTTAGTATCCATAACTTTCTAGATATAGAGATATCATCAAATGCTTGCTGAAAAGTTGAGATGTGTGTGAGTATTTAGTGAGTATCTACAACTTTCTAGATATAGATATATCATCAAATGCTTGCTGAAATGTGAGCTGTGTGAGTATTCATGGAGTATCTACAACTTTCTAGATATAGAGATATCATCAAATGGGAGATGTGTGTGAGTATTCAGTTAGTATCTACAACTTTCTAGATACAGAGATATCATCAAATGTGAGATGTGTGAGTATTCAGTGAGTATCTACAACTTTCTAGATATATCATCAAATGCTTGCTGAAATATAAGATGTGTGTGAGTATTCATTGAGTATCTACAACTTCCTAGATATAGAGATATCATCAAAAGTGAGATGTGTGAGTATTCAGTGAATATCTACAACTTTCTAGATATAGAGATATCATCAAATGTGAGATGTGTGTGAGTATTCAGTTAGTATCCATAACTTTCTAGATATAGAGATATCATCAAATGATTGCTGAAATGTGAGATGTGTGTGAGTATTGAGTATCTACAACTTTCTAGATATAGAGATATCATCAAATGGGAGATGTGTGTGAGTATTCAGTTAGTATCTACAACTTTCTAGATACAGAGATATCATCAAATGTGAGATGTGTGAGTATTCAGTGAGTATCTACAACTTCCTAGATATAGAGATATCATCAAAAGTGAGATGTGTGAGTATTCAGTGAATATCTACAACTTTCTAGATATAGATATTATCAAATGTGAGATGTGTGTGAGTATTCAGTTAGTATCCATAACTTTCTAGATATAGATATCATCAAATGATTGCTGAAATGTGAGATGTGTGTGAGTATTCACTGAGTATCTACAACTTTCTAGATATAGAGATATCATCAAATGCTTGCTGAAATGTGAGATGTGTGTGAGTATTCACTGAGTATCTACAACTTTCTAGATATAGAGATATCATCAAATGCTTGCTGAAATGTGAGATGTGTGTGAGTATTCACTGAGTATTTACAACGTTCTAGATAGAGAGATCATCGAATGCTTGCTGAAATGTGAGATGTGTGAGAGTATTTATTATCTACAACTGTCTAGATATAGAGATATAATCAAATGTGAGATGTAAGTGAGTATTCAGTGAGTATCCACAACAAGAATCCAGCTGAGGTTTCATGCTGCTGCATTCATGACAGACGCAAACCTTCTGAACTCTCTGAAACGTTTGACTTAGATTTATTTCCTGCATGCAGACTAGTCACAGTCCGTTGAAGGGTTCCTCCTCACCAGGAGCTGAACTTTGCTGGCCTTCCTCACAGAGCCGTCTTTGCGGTCCGACCCACTGAAATGAGCTGCATCTACATGTTTGGCGTTCTCACCCGTGCGTCGTGCTCCAGGACGAAAGGCGGGATGTCGATCTGCTCGGGCTTGATGCAGGTGAAGAGCTGCTGCAGGCTGTCCAGGTAACGCACCTTTTCCTTCACGCCCGACACACTGAAGGTGGTGAAGAACCACGTGGACACCTTGGTTACAGAAGAGAGGGTCATGTGACCTGTTGCAGAGGCCTCTATTGGTCCGCTTGGCACAATAGTGAGGCTGTTGCTCTCAAATGAGACTTGGACTCCAGTTTGCGCTACATCATCCATTTGAATCAAGACCGGTTTATGGGTTTTATGAGACGTCAAGAAGATTTGCTCATTTTGACACGGAACAGTAAAAGGTGTTTTATGTAGTCTTACCTTGGAGCGGAACGTGGGATGTACAAAGTAGAAGGCTTTTAGATTCTTCTTAAACCTGTGAGACAGAAAATATGTGCTATAATAAATACATAAAAACAACATTAAGCAGAAAAACGTGAAAGACAGGATGCAGGGTTTATGACTTCAATGTCACATGACCTTTTTAACTCCAGTGTCGTTTTTAACACTAAATACAATTAAATTCAAACCAAAACATTTTCCGGACTATAGAGCGCACCGGTATACAAGCCGCACCCACTTAATTATAGAAGAAAAAAATATTTTCCATATGGTAGCCGCACTGTACTTTAAGACTGTTTAGTACAGGGTCTCAGACACGCGGCCCGCGAGACGTTATTGTGCGGCCTGCACCTTAATATGAAAATGTAATGTTAGTGCGGCCCGCGAGTTTTATATGAATGGCGCTTGACAGCGTCATACTTGCCAACCCTCCCGATTTTTCCGGGAGCCTCCCGAATTTCAGGGCATCCATTCTCTCGAATGTCTGCCGATTTTCACCCAAACAACAATATTAAGGGCGTGCCGTGATGGCACTGCTTTTAGCGCCCTCTATAACCTGTACAAACAGCGTGCCAGCCCAGTCACATGATGAATTTGGCTTCTGTACAAACACGTAAGTGACTGCAAGACATACTTGGTCAACAGCCATACAGGTCACACTGAGGGTGGCCGTGTAAACAAGTTTAACACTGTTACAAATATGCGCCACACTGTGAACCCACACCAAACAAGAATGACAAACACATTTCGGGAGAACATCCGCACCCTAACACAACATAAACACAACAGATAAATACCCGGAATCCCATGCAGCCCTAACTCTTCCGGGCTAGAATATACACCCCCGCTACCACCAAACCCGCCCCCCCACACATCAACCCAAGAAAGCAGAAGTATGGAAGCAAGGTTGGTTGCATGGACAAAGGCACTCGCTCTCTGGTAACCGAGCAACACAGGAAGTGATCACTGATCAGTGGGATTTTTTTTTTTTTTGTCATAAAAAAATACAATCATGTGTGCTTACGGACTGTATCCCTGCAGACTGTATTGATATATAATGTAGGAACCAGAATATTAATAACAGAAAGAAACAACCCTTTTGTGCGAATGAGTGTGAATGAATGTAAATGGGGGAGGGAGGTTTTTTGGGTTGGTGCACTAATCTTGGCGACTTGTCCAGGGTGTACACCGCCTTCCGCCCGATTGTAGCTGAGATAGGCTCCAGCACCCCCCCGCGACCCCAAAAGGGAATAAGCGGTAGAAAATGGATGGATGGATGGATAATAAAAAAAATTTAAAAAATAATTATAATAATTTTTTTTTTTATTCTTGTGCGGCCCGGTACCAATCGATCCACGGACCGGTACCGGGTGCCGGCCCGGTAGTGGGGGACCACTGCTTTAGAGCACAGCTGTAACTTTCTGCCATTAAACCCGCAGAAATTGGTTCTTCTCAGGTTTCACTATGTTTACATTTTCACATTTTGCACTATTTTCTTACACTTTATGAAGCATTCTAAACCTTCTAAATCCTATATGTCAAAGTCAAGGCTCGCGGGCCAGATCCGGCCCGCAAATTAATTATCTAATGCCCCCGGGATGATATTTGAATAGTATTAGAACCGGCCTGTATTAGTATTATTAACTTACAATGGCATTCTTTTTGTATTGTTTCAGTTTTGTAAATTCACCAAAAACGTCACCGTGGAGTCATTGAGTCTGTTTAGCTGATTGGAGAGCTAGTTTGCGCAGCTTGTGGGTTTATGACAATGACTTCTGTTTTGTTTGATCAACCGTTTTACTGCCGTGTTACAGACACGGTTTGAAAACAATTCATGTATGTAAATAGAAATGTACAAAATATTCCTGTGTAAATAACTCATTTCACAACGTATATACTGTATCTGCGGCTTATAGTCCGGTGCGGCTAATATATGGAAACAAGTGTTTTCCTTCTAAAATTTAGTGGGTGCGGCTTATAGACGTGCGACTAATATATGGAACAAAATTGTTTTTCTTCTAAAATTTAGTTATTTTGTGTGCTCGATAGTCCGGAAAATACGGTAAATTGTTTTGGTATTTAATAAAAAAATAAAATCCATCCCAGTTAAAATACATTATTTACACTAAGTTTCCCTGCATGTGTACGCATTAAATGTGCTCCGGAGATCTGGACAATTAAAGGTCAAATAGGCCAGTGAAGGAAGAATGAGAAGCGTAACGTCCGGTCACGTACGTGTTGTAACAGCACCAACGTTTTTAAAAGTCTTGAACATGTTGCCACTGTGAATGATGGACTCACAAAGTGCACAGCCCACATTGCCAGTAAAAAGTGGAATATTGTGGTTCTGGGTGCGGGTACGGGCCGTCTGGAGCCCAGCCGCATCTGAAGCGGATCAAGCGGCGCGATGGCTTGGTCCTGCCAGGCTCGGGCTCGCTTCTGCTGGCGGCCGGGCCAGAACAAAGTTAAAGAGAGGCGGAATTACTGCCCACTGAGAGCTGGGGCGAGTCCACGCTGGGTTTGGAAGTATTTATGGCAGAGGAGATCCTGGCATGTAATGTGAAACACACACAGTGGTTGGTCCAAAGGACGAACGGGAGAAGTTCGGTCGTTAGAAGCGGAATAATGTTGATGTCCTGCAGGGCTTGCTGGGTCTGCAAGGTGCTTTAAAAGGACCACCCAGTGGAAAATACACTTAGTACAGTGCACAGCTTGATAGCCTAGCACACTATAAAGCATGGGTGTCCAAAGTGCGGCATGTGGGCCATTTGCAGCCAGTAGCAAACTTTTCGCTTGCATTCCAATATTAGCATGCTAGGTTTTTTTTTTGCTAATTTTGCAAGTATACACATCAACGTCAAATATTTTGTTACTTGACAAATTATACATGTTATCATGCTAGATTTTTTTCTTTTTCTAGTTTTGTAGGTGTACACACCTCAGTCATATTTTGGTACTTAATGCACGTTACAGTTCGCATTTTAGCATACTAGCTTTTTTAGCTAATTTAACAGGTATACATGTCAGTGTCAAAAATTGTGTTACTTGACAAATTATACCTGTTATCATGCTGGCTAATTTTGTAGGTATACACCTCGGTCATATTTTAGTACCTGGTGCATGCATGCATTTTTAACAAATATTTCAGGTACACACCTCAAGAGTAATATACTTTGGTACTTGACGCATTTTACAGTTTGCAATTTGGCATGCTAACATTAGCATTCTAGTTTGTTTGTTTTTTTAGCTAATTTAGCAGGTATACACCACAGTGTTAAATGCTTTGTTACCTGACAAATTAAACCTGTTAATATGCTAGCTTGTACTGGTTTTGAAGGTGAAAACTACCAAAATGGTCGATGCATCCTTTGATTTGTCAGTGGAAAGAGTTTGGGCACCCCTGCTATAAAGTGATGCTAGACACAAATTAACCATTGTTAACGCCTAATATTAACTTTTAATGCAATGGACGACATCTTTCTTCAATGTTACAAGAAAAAAACAACCTTTTTTTGTGTTTACCTATTCTGGGAATGACCATTCTCTGCAAACCAATCAAGATGCAGCATCGTGTCTATCCCCACCCCTTTCGGTAGCTAAACAGGAGCGTGCAAAACTACCTGATTCTACCGTTTCAAATGTTTTCAGTTGTGTTCATATTTAAAGAAGATGCTTTTCGGAGAGTTTCTCCCTTTCCCAACAAGTCCCTCCAAATTCTTAGAACCTTGTTCTTGTTCTTTAATGGCCTCTGCCTGCTTTTGCCAAAGTCTAAACACAGGCCCTTGGAACGGGAAGTGGAACTGAAGTTGAAGAAGAAGATGGAGGAGGTGAGGGCCAAGTGAAGGTTGGGGGTGCGTCCAACAGACACAGTGGAAGCTCTTCGTTCTTCAAAGTGTGGATCAAAGCCACTTTTTAAGTTCTCGTATCGGCGGCCATGTGACGCAATACCTTTGCAGTCTGCTGAAGTCATCGTCTCAACCGAATATTTGACATATGATGGATATTTATGGATGCTAAATGATGACTCCAGGAAGCCGTTTGCTGTACCTTCCACTCACACTCAAAGTTTCCACCCCCCGAGCGACACTCACTTGGCGTCCACGATGTCGTAGAGGTTCTTGAGGAAGTCCGAGTCCAGGTGGTTGTGTTCCCCCGTCAGCGTGTGGAAGTACACCATCACGTACTCCTTGACCGTGATGTGGTCCATCACGTGGATGAAGTACAGCAGGGCCTGTGCAATCGTATTTATGTTATTTAAGGCTGCCTCTTACAATATACAATAATACTATATGCTAGTTAATCACATTTTGTCTTAAGTGAACTGCTAATCAATCGCGATTAATAGATCAATAAATCACATTTAATTCATATTGCCACATATGACTAGAAATGGGTATCAAATTTGATTTCTTTTGTGGGCACCGATCGAATTTCGTCAGTACTACCGGGTATCGATTCACGCTAAATAGAAGACCGGCTCACGTAAACAATGCACTCTTAGTGGCACTCAGGGCCGACTCAGCCAAAGTAATCTTGCCATTTTCAACACCAAAATAGCAAGAAAACGCTCGACCGTAAAGTGAGGCTCCGCTCTTCCAAAATGCGCTAGCTTGATGCTAACTTACATTGGATTTGCCATAGACAGGCCACTATTAGCATGAGCGATTTTACAAGGCGATTTCAACACCTCCTAATGTGTTAATGAAAACTACAACCAAGATGGATGTTACAATCAAACAGCTGGTGTGTATAAGTACAATACTTACAGGATAAACACTTTGTAGGGCGCAATGTAACACTTTTAGTTTCCTGGTAAAAGAGCTACTTCATACATACCACATATAGCCTACACAGCACTGCCATCTGAGATGAGACTCAAAATAATTCAACAAAACGAGATTTAATAATTGGACAGTTACAAAGATGTGAGCACCCTTTGAACAAAATAAGAGGAAATTTGAGAATAAAAGAGAGGAAAATAATATCTGCCACGCAAACCCCGAAAGAAAATTGTAAAAATCAACACTACTTTTCTTGCAATTGGGTGCATTTCTACACTATATCTAACCTTTAGATTTATTCTCATCCACCAACCTCTTTTGGTTACATGTCCAACGTAATGTACGACACAATTAATACTAGATCATTTACTAACATTATTAACATTGGAAATGTCATGTCAAATTCCATAACATGCAAATAAATCAGACAAATTTAGCAATGCTATGCTGTAGCCACGCCTTCTGGGGTAATATACTTCCTGTGTTGTGGCCTCTGTTTACATCTGCTACGTCAAAAATATACCTTCTCGCTGGATACTAACAAATGCTCTAGAACAGGGTTGTCCAAACTTTTTGACTTGGGGGGCCGAATTAGGCTAAAAAAATTTGGCCTAAGGCCAAAAGCATGTAAAGTAACTATTATATATATATATATATATATATATATATATATATATATACACATATATACATATGCATGCACATATTATATTATATTAATATGATGGATGTGTATAATAATTTAATTGGATATTTAGAGTATGTGTAAGTTCGACTCCTAAATTTTGTAATCCATCAGAAATATCAGGCAGCTAAAATGCGCCAATCATGGATAAGTGCGGGGAGAGTGTTTTGCATTTTTCCCATTATGCACTCTACTGGATTTAAATGGGGGTAATTTTGATTTTTTTTAATGGTGTTTGGACGTTTTTTTTATAATATCCACAATGTTCAGTGAGCAGGTTGTGTTATGTGTGACCATGTTTGTTGACCTTTATTTTAGCTGGAATGTTTTGTTTGTTTGCACCATGACTAGGGAAGGTTGTTTGGATTGTGTCATATAAGTGAATGCTGTGCTATTATTTTAAACTACTTTCAAGGGTCATTGGTCTGATTTACACACATTGTCCACAAGATGGCAGCAAATATGTAGCATTCAGTGACTGCCTTGTATTTAAGATTAATTTAAAAGCACTCCGTGGTGCGGTGCTTTGTTGAACTCATGACATCTCGCGGGCCAAATTGAACAGGCTGGCGGACCGTAGTTTGGACATCCTTGGTTGGGAACCAACAGTGTTTTGATTGTAACTGCCCAAATGTGATTAGCAGCAAAGTAGACAGCCGTCAACGTTGTGGCTCGGAGAGCGAACAGAGGTGACAACAAGTAAGCTAGCTAGGAACATTTATTAACACGCATGAAATATACCAAAAACTAGTACTGTAGTGGACCGGTATCGATTCCCAGGTACAGGGAATTGGTTTCAATATGTGAACGGTTTGTATCCCTACATATGAGGTGCGATTAACGTGGCGTTGAAGAAAATTAGCGTTATTACCGTGTTAAACTAGACAAAGAATATGGATGGAAAAATGGAAAATGGCCTCACCTTTTCGATGTCGATGAGAGTCACTGGAATGTTTCTTCCCACCACAACCATCACTGTTCTGCCACACATATCCACACCTGCAGACACACACGTCGTTCTGTACTTCCTTAACGCATTTATGAAAAACACCTGCAGCTGTCCGGGCATTTAAAAGGAAAACATATAGTGCCTCCGAAAAGTATTGACAGCGCTTCACCTTTTCCACATTTTGTTATGTTTCAGCAATATTTCAAAATGAAATAAATTCATTTTTGTCCTCAAAATTCTATACACAATACCAACTTAACGTCAATTTCGGACAATAAGTCACTACTTTTTAACTACACTTTGAACCCTGTGGCTTATGAAACAGTGTTGCTTATACAGTCTACGGATTTTTCTTCGGTGATGGCCATGTTACAAATAGTTTTCCAAAAAAGACCAAGCAAATACACTGAAAGAGGGGTTTATTGTATGTGCTATGGTGCCATCTTTTGGAGTTTGCGCACTGCAGGTGCTGCGGTGTCCTTCCATTTAGTGCTTTCAACCAGAAGTAGAAGTGCCGTTCCGTCTTCGAGCCGTCTAAAACGTTGATACTCGTATGGATTTTTCATTCGTCACTCCAAGCAACGTTTGTAAGTTTTACAATATAACTAAAACAATTCTTACCTAGTAAACCGTCCCATGTGTGATGTCTGTAGGAGTCTTTTCCTGCATATTTGTATGTGCAGCATCGTTAGCATAAGCAGATATGCTAACACGGTTACTTCTCTCTGTATTAGTATTATTAACTTGCAATGGCATTCTTTTTGTATTGTTTCAGTTTCACAAATCCCTCAGTAAATTCACCAAAACGTCACCGTGGAGTTATTGAGTCTGTTTAGCTGATTGGAGAGCTAGCTTCTGCAGCTAGTGGGTCCATGGCGATGACTTCTGTTTTGTTTCATCAGCCGTATTACTGCCGTGTTACAGACACTATTTGGAAACAATTAAGGTATGTAAATAAGCATTTACAGAATCTTTCTGTGTAAATAATTAATTTCACAGCCTATAGTCCGGTGCGGCTAATATATGGATTTTCCCCCTAAAATTAATATGGTACATACATGTGATTTCTTAGTTTTTTATTTATTAATAATCATTTTGTAAAACATTTGAAAACCTTTATTTTTGACATTGTCATTATGGGGTATTGTGTGTAGAATTTTAAGGGCAAAAATGAATTAGTTCCATTTTGAAATAAGGCTGTAACATAACAAAATGAGGAAAAAGTGAAGCACTGCATTGGTAGAATGATAGTAGGCGTGTGCATGCAGAGAGTGGATGTCTGTAGGGAGCTAGACAGAGTGCAGAGAGCTGATTGGTGCTGATGGACTGGTCTGAGGTCAAAATGCAGAACAAATCTGCCTCCTACTGGGCATACAAGTAAACTGCAGCAGTAGAGAGAAGCGGAGAAGCTGTGGTGCCTTCACTGACCTCCGACCTCGTCAGTTATGCAGACGTACCTGTCTGATATAACGCTTTCAGAGCGGCGATGTCTGACAGGTCCTCTGCTCTGGCTCGACACAGCCAGCGGTTGTAGCTGAAGGAGACACACCAAGAAGATAAGCGAGGGTAGTAAAAGAAAAGTTGAGGTCAATCCATCAGACACAACAAGCCCTATGAACCCCATTTGTGTTGTTGGCTGCTCCTTCTTACTTCCTCTGGTGCTGCTTCTGCACGGCCGCCTCCGACATGTGACCCTGCAGGATCAGCTTGCGCTGCTTGTCCACGTCTCCCTCCATGCGGGCGAAGGCGTGGTTTCCCACCTGACCCAGGTCCGAGTCCAGGTTGTCCTCCTCGTAATCGTCTGAGCAGAAAACAAAGAATTGCTGTTAGTGCGGGATAAAAAAAAAGAAAAAAAGATGCTGTTCTACCCAAACAAGCGTGTTCTCAGGATTAGTCATGTCACAGCTGAATCATTTACTGTGTGTGTGTGTGTGTGTGTGTGTGTGTGTCCAGATGTTCTGCTGGCACCATGAGGATACTTCTCATCCCATCCAAAGAACTCTTGACTGACGCCAGTCTCATGCGTGGTGTCGTCTGCTCGGTGGACTTTATCAATGCTGAGAGACAGCTTGCCCAAATGTACAGTGGATCCCCCATTTGTTATTTGCTACCCGATAAGTTAATATACTAGTGTTATAACACGTTAATATACTAGTAGTGTTGTAACACAAGTTAATATACTAGTAGTGTTATAAGAAGTTAATATACTAGTAGTGTTATAACACAAGTTAATATACTAGCAGTGTTATAACACAAGTTAAAATATTAGTAGTGTTATAACACAAGTTAATATACTAGCAGTGTTGTAACACAAGTTAATATACTAGTAGTGTTATAACAAGTTAATATAGTAGGGTTATAACACAAATTAGTATAATAGTAGTATTATAACACAAGTCACTATACTAGTAGTGTTATAACACAAGTTAATATACTAGTAGTGTTATAACATGTTATTATACTAGTTTTATAACAAGTTATTATACTAGTGTTATAAATAAGTATTTTTTATGGGTGTATATATTTTTGCAGTTTTCCGTTATTTGCACGAGCTCATGCTGGCAAACAACGAGGATCCGTGCTGTGACACTTTTATCTGGAACTGCTTGAGCTTGACATGATGACGGGTGGGGTACGTTGTGCTGGACTACAACCAGGTGTGTTTGTAATCCACATCTTGTGTCGTCTGTCAAGACCTCGCGCAGGTGTACCTAACGAAGCGTCCCGAGTATGCATACTTTCCAGGCTTCCCGGTTTCTCGGCGATGCGGATCCGCCTCTCCGGCACGACCGGCTCGCCCTCGGAGTTGCCGATGTTGGCCGGGATGAGGGGCAGACACGCCCTTTCCTCCTGGTCAGAGCGGGGGTAGTACAGCGGAAGCAGTTTCTTGTACACGGGCTGCGGAGACACAGTGCACGGGGTCAGTTCTCGTCTAGGGCGTGGATGAAATGCTCAGCCAAGTCGGACCTCCTCTGCGTCGGACACGGCAAACACCACCTTCTCCATGCTGCTCCCGTGCTTCTCCAGGAACCTGCGCACTGTTCCTGCAAACACAGCATCTGTTGAACACCTTCTCGTCATACACATCATGGCCACTAGAAGGTGTGATTTCCTCATTTAGGTACTATTTAGGTCAGGGCTGGCCAAACTTTAACCACTAAAAAATGACAGCATGTGGGGGCCATTTGGATATTTTTTATTTTCAAAACTAATACAATATATAGATTTTTTTTTTTTTACCTTTAAGCCTCCCCTCAAGTTTGGTTCTGTGGACCGAAAAGGGTCCTCAGTCATACAAATGTTAAAAATAATTACATTTTATTGACAAAAATAATAATAATAAAAACATTTTTTTTATTATTATTAAACGTTTACAGTAAATCTCGAGATCAACTTCAGTCAACATATGTCAATATAAAATAGAACTAAAAATGTTTATGTTTTATGCCCTTTTTGTCAAAGAAAACTTAGGTTTTTATATATGGCAAAAACACAAAATATGCAATATTTTCCCAAAAATTGTTTCTAAGTGGAATATTTGATGTGAAGTAATTGGAGCTTTAATTAGGCCAATAATTTATAACATTGGTTTTGATTCATGATTATTTTTTGAGCAACGACATTTTTTTTTCTTTAAATCCCACTAAAATTATTGGGGATCCAAAAGGGCCCCAATTATAAAAGTGTTAAAAATAAATCATATTTATTTTATTATTTTACTTCTGAGTTTTTTTCGGGTTTGTTTTATGCCCTTTTTGTCAAAGACAACCTTGTTTTTTGGCAAAAACACAAAATATGCAATATTTCCCTTAAAATCATTTCAAAGTTAAATATTTGATGTGAAGTAATTGGAGCCTTATTTAGGGCAATAATTCATAACAACATTGATTTTGATGCAATATTATTTTTTGAGCAACAACAGTTTTTTTTTTAAATCCCACTAAAATTCTTGGGCATCCAAAAGGGCCCCACTCATAGAAGTGTTAAAAATAAATCAGACTTTTTTTTTTCGAACTTTCAACACTTAAGTGTCTAGAGCAGTGGTTCTTAACCTTGGTTCGATCGAACCCTAGGGGTTCGGTGAGTCGGCCTCAGGGGTTCGGCGGAGCCTCCGCCGCGGAGTTCAAGACACACCCGACTCATCGTGTAAATACAAACTTCTCCCTATCGGCGTATTATGGATACCCCCAAACAATGTTCCCTCTAATTTTCCATCTGATTTGCAGGTGTGTAATTTGTTGTGAGTTCATGCACTGTGTTGGTTTTGTTCTTTGAACAAGGTGATGTTAATGCACGGTTCATTTTGTGCACCAGTAAAAAAACATAACTTTGTCTTGAATTTGAAAAAAAATTAAAATAATTTTTCACTAAAAAAAGGGTTCGGGGAATGCCCATATGAAAGTGGTGGGGTTCGGTACCTCCAACAAGATTAAGAACCACTGGTCTAGATCAACTTTAGATCCATATGTCCATTGTATTTTTTTTTAAATTTTACTTTGTTTTTTTTTTCAGGGTTTGTTTTATGCCCTTTTTGTCAAAAAGCCACCAAATATGCAATAATTCCCTTAAAATAATTTCAAATTGGATTATTTGATGTGAAGTAATTGGAGCCTTAAATAGGTCAATAATTCCTAACAATTCTAATTAATTATTATTTTTTGAGCCATTTTTTAAACAAAAAAATCCCACTAAAATTCTTGGAGATCCAAGGGTCCTTACTAATAAAAGTGTTGAAAAAAATAAGTCATACATCGTCTTTTACTTTTAACACTTAACTATCTGGATCAGGGATTCTAAAACTTTTGTCACCGAGTACCACCTCAAAAAACACTTGGCTCTCCAAGTACCACTACAATGATCAACATTAAAATACAATAGTGCAGTAGGCCTAAGTATTCATTACAAACGAGGCAGAAGTTTTATTTAACAATTATGTTTCATATCGTTGTTACGTGCAGCTTTCTCTGCCAATGTTCGTCGTCGTTTACATGTGTTGATTGGGAAAGGGCGGACGTAAGCGGAGAATGTGGAGAACATTCGGTTCCGAAGCGTGTTGAGTGATAGAAATGATGAGTAAGACGGTTCTGTTTGTGTCTTAATTGTTTATTTTGGTGTCGCCTACAGTCGTCAAATTGTAACGACTTCCATGTTCCATGACTTGAGTGCTGATCCAGTTTTTACTTAAGTGATTTATCGGTGTACTACTAGATGGCGCCCGCGTACCACAGTTTGAGAATCACTGCTCAAGATCACTGCTTCTTAACCACAGGCCCATTGTTGGGCTGCGAACTATGAGACTGGCTGCTAAATTAGCCAAGAAAGTATACATCCCAGAATTAATTTACTAAATTAACCCTCGTGGGTCAGTCCATGCTGTCGGGGATTTGAACGTCCATCATGCTAACCACTGCACTAAACAGCCAGTCCTTCAAACCAGTTTGCCACTTTTGTTAAAAAAAAAGTGTCTGCGACAAGACTACCTATTTAGCTAATTTTGGGTACAAATCAATCTTTTTTTGTTTCTAATCAAATGTACTTACTGTATTTTCCGGACCATAGGGCGCACCGGATTGTAAGGCGCACTGCCGATGAGCGGGTCTAGCGCATTAAAGGGGTAATTTATTTATTTTTTTTATAAATGTAAAACACTTCCTTGTGGTCTGCATAACATGCAATGGTGGTTCTTTGGTCAAAATGTTGCATAGATTATGTTTTACATATCATCTTCAAGTCGCTTTCTGACAGTCACTTCAGGATGTGCCGTTTTGTGGGCGGTCTTATTTACGTGGCTCAACTTTGGCAGCATCTTTTCCCCGTCATCTTTGTTGTAGTAGTGTAGCGTGCAAGGATGGGAGTGGAAGAAGTGTCAAAAAAATTAGCTAACTGTTTTAATGACATTCAGACTTTACTTAAATCAATAACGGAGCAGCATCTTCTCATCCGTGGCTCACTAGAGCAACATTGCCGGAAATGTGTCGGAACTTTCTAATAACTAAAGTTCCTTAGGGTGAATAATGTAAACTCACCACAGCTGTATGTTTTAGCCCTTTCATAGCAAGTTTACTGACAGATATAAGTTAGAACATTACACTACTTTATATTAGAAATGGCAACAGCGGAAGATGAATGCCCCGTAACAAGAAGATAGAGAAAAAAAAGAAACTTATCGACTACCGTGTCGGCACGGACTAAAGAGGCGGCTGCGCGCACATTTTCAGGACTTATGCAGAGCCCAAATACAGATCAGCAGGTACCAGAAGGTAAGAAAAGTTGCTTTTGTATAATATTGCCAAACAAAACGCCAGATAATATGTCTTACCTTATACACACACCATAACAATACTCATATGTTGAAGCACAGTACAATCCATCAAGCGGAGCAGCTTCATAGCTTACCAAAGGCGTACTAAAACATTTTGATAGATTGTTGAGCGCCGTGTGAAATGTTCTATATTTTCAATGGAACATATACAATTTTGGTGTTGTTTACTTGAGTCATACTGCAGTCTACACGTATCTCTTATGTGTGATTGCCTTCATATTGCAGTCTACACGTATCTCTTATGTGTGACTACCGTGTAGTGGTCACACTTATCATTTCACCATGTACCAAATAAAATAGCTTCGAGGTCGGTAAGCACAAACTAAATGATTCCGTACATTAGGCACACCGGGTTATAAGGTGCACTGTCGACTTTTGACAAAATGAAAGGATTTTAGGTGTGCTTATAGTCCGAAAAATTCTGTATTTATTTATATGACTCATACTGTACATCAGTGGGATGAAAGGCATGTGTGTTATCCTCTCAGCCAAAGTGCCGAGCTGTCAAAATGGTGTCCAACTTTAAATGTTAAAGAGAGCAAATCAGCAAAAGTATTGCTTTTTTTCCAGACTAAATAAATGTTTTTTTACTACAACAAATACATTTTTTGACTGTGTGGAATATCTACTTGCAGTTAGTCGGAATAAAATGGCAACCGTAAGTGAGAATGGCGGGAGGAGTACAAATAATTGTCTAATATTTTGGAATATCATGAATATTGTAAAAACTGGGAATTGTTTAGGTTAAAAAAATACCAAGATTTTTTGTCTTAATTAAGACGAATGTTTCAATGGTGAAATTATTGAGAAAAACATAACAATTACGATTTAGTTTAAAACCGGTTATATTGGGGAATGTTTGTTGAATAAGCACGCATGTCCTGAAAGCGCTGAACGTTTTGACGCTTGAACGGGATCGATCGGAGGAACGGTTTGGGAGTTAGAGGAAGAATAATAAATAGATAAAATTTGGTGCAGAGTAATATAGTTGCGTGGCCCCGGGGCCTCACTTTGGACACCAGGTCTTAGCGGAGATGGGTACTAATGAATTGATGACGTGATACGTGTGTGTCTTACTGAAGGCGATGTGCGTGGCGTCCTCCAGAGGGTACCCTCGTTTGGCCGTGCTGACCACGCAGAGGCCGACGGACGCCATCGACTGTTCCCTTGGCAACATGAGAGACAGTGTCAGGTCAGTTCACAGGTTCTGAGAGTGTTTGCTGATGATAAACGAGACAACTTACGAGGCCAACTGCAGGATGTTCCTGTAGCAGCTGTACAGCGAGCTCTCGGCCGCCGTCCGGTACTTGGCTTTGTACTTTGGTCCCACCGTGTGGATGATGAACCTCGCCGCCAGGTTGAAGCCTTTGGTCTGCTTGGCCTCGCCAGTGCGGCATCCTGTGCAGGTAACAGCGGTTAAGATCACGGACGCGACAGCTGCACGCGCCGCTAACGTGAGTCGAGAAGAGAAACCTTTGAGTTTCACCAGCTCGTCTCTCAGCTCGGGTCCCGCCAGCTGATGGATGCGGCTGGACACGGGGTTCTTGTCCGTCAGCAGCTCGTTGCTGGTGTTGGTGATGGCCGTGCAGCCCAACAGCGCCACGTCGCCCGTGCTGCGGGACAGTTGTTGTTACGTGACTGTCCTCTAGTGGCAGCCAGCAGTATAGACAACCAATACTAGTAGCAATATAGGGACAATGATATAAGTCATACAGGGATAGCACTGTAATATATTAACAGTAATGTAGTGACAGTAATATTATTGATAATATAAGTAATATGATGACAATAATATTACTTACAATATATGTAATATAGGGACAGTGATGTAAGTCATATAGGGATAGCACTGTAATATATTAACAGTAATGTAGTGAAAGTAATATTACTAGTAATGCAAGTAATACAGTGACAGTAATATTACTTATAATAAAAGTAATACATTGACAGTAATATAGTGATAGCACTGCAAAATTCTAACCGTAATGTAGTGACAAAATATAAGTAATGTAGTCACAGCAATATACAGTCGTGGTCAAAAGTTTACATACACTTGTAAAGAACATAATATCATGGCTGTCTTGAGTTTCCAATAATTTCTACAACTCTTATTTTTTGGTGATAGAGTGATTGGAGCACATACTTGTTGGTCACAAAAAACATTCATGAAGTTTGGTTCTTTTATGAATTTATTATGGGTCTACTGAAAATGTGACCAAATCTGCTGGGTCAAAAGTATACATACAGCAATGCAAATATTTGGTTACATGTCCCTTGGCAAGTTTCACTGCAATAACGCGCTCTTGGTAGCCATCCACAAGCGTCTGGCAAGCTTCTGGTTAAATTTTTGACCACTTCTCTTGACAAAATTGGTGCAGTTCAGCTAAATTTGTTGGTTTTCTGACATGGATGTGTTTCTTCAGCATTGTCCACATGTTTTCAATGGGGTTTTTAGGCCAGGACTTTGGAAAGGCCATTCTAAAAACATAATTCTAGCCTGATTTAGCCATTCCTTTACCACTTTTGACGTGTGTTTGGGGTTATTGTCCTGTTGGAACACCCAACTGCGCCCAAGACCCAACCTCCGGGCTGCTGATTTTAGGTTGTCCTGAAGAATTTGGAGGTAATCCTCCTTTTTCATTGTCCCATTTACTCTGTAAAGCACCAGTTCCATTGGCAGCAAAATAGGCCCAGAGCATAATACTACCACCACCATGCTTGACGGTAGGCATGATGTTCTTGGGATTAAAGGCCTCACCTTTTCTCCTCCAAACATATTGCTGGGTATTGTGGCCAAACAGCTCAATTTGTGTTTCATCTAACCACAGAACTTCGTCCATGTGATCAGCAGCAAACTTTAGACGAGCCTTAAGGTGTCGCTTCTGGAACAAGGGATTCCTTCTTGCATCGTAGCCTCTCAGTCCATGGCGATGCAAAACATGCTTGACTGTGGACACTGACACCTGTGTTCCAGCAGCTTTCAATTCATTGCAGACCTGCTTTTTGGTGGTTTTCGGTTGACTCTTGATCATCCTGACCAATTTTCTTTTAGCAGCAGGTGATAGCTTGCGTTTTCTTCCTGATCGTGGCAGTGACAAAAGTGTGCTATGCACTTTATACTTATGAACAATTGTCTGCACAGTTGCTTTGGGACCTTAAGCTGCTTTGAAATGGCTCCTAGTGACTTTCCTGACTTGTTCCAGTCATTGATTGTTCTTTTCAGATCTGTGCTGAGTTCCTTTGACTTTCCCATTGTCGCGTTTGTAACCAAGTCTAATGACTGCATCACATGAGCCCTATTAAATGGGCTCAGAAAAGTCGACAGGTGTCGTCAATCATAATCACTCTCATGAAGTTAAGAGGCCATGCCATGAAGCTAATTTGATTTGATTGTAACTTTTCTGCATCACCAAAATTGATAATGTATATTGCTGTATGTATACCTTTGACCCAGCAGATTTGGTCACATTTTCAGTAGACCCATAATAAATTCATAAAAGAACCAAACTTCATGAATGTTTTTGTGACAAACAAGCATGTGCTCCAATCACTCTATCACCAAAAAATAAGAGTTGTAGAAACTATTGGAAACTCAAGACAGCCATGACATTATGTCCTTCACAAGTGTATGTAAACTTTTGACCAAGACTGTAAGTAGTATAGTGACAGTAATATCAGTAATATAGGTAGTAAAGTGACAGTAATATAAGTAATATACGTAGTACAGTGACAGTAATAAAAGTAATATAAGTAGTACAGTGATGTAGTATAAGTAATATAAGTAGTACAGTGATGTATTAACTAATTTAAGTAGTATAGTGACAGTAATATAGGTAATATAAGTAGTATAGTGACAATAATATAAGTAGTATAGTGACAGTAATATAGGTAATATGAATAGTATAGTGACAGTAATATAAGTAGTATGGTGACAGTAATATGAGTAGTATAGTGACAGTATTATAGGTAATATGAATAGTATAGTGACAGTAATAAAAGTAATATAAGTAGTACAGTGATGTATTATAAGTAATATAAGTAGTCTAGTGACAGTAATATAGGTAATATTAGTATAGTGACAGTAATATACGTAGTATAGTGACAGTAATATAAGTAGTACAATGATGTAATATAAGTAGTGCAGTGATGTATTATAAATAATATCAGTAGTATAGTGACAGCAATATAGGTAATATTAGTATAGTGACAGTAATATATTTAATATGAATAGTATAGTGACAGTAGTAAAACTAGTATAAGTAGTGCAGTTATGTAATATAAGTAATATAAGTAGAATAGTGACAGTAATATATGTAATATAAGTAGTATGGTGACAATAATATAGGTAATATGAATAGTATAGTGACAGTAATATAGGTAATATGAATAGTATAGTGACAGTAATAAAAGTAATACAAGTAGTGCAGTGATGTAATATAAGTAGTATAGTGACCCTAATATATGTAGTAAATTGACAGTAATATAAGTAATATAAGTAGTACAGTGACAGTAATATACGTAATATAAGTAGTACAGTGACAGTAATATATGTAATATAGTGACAATAGTTTTAGTTGTAATCTTCTTAAAAGTTTGTTGTTGTTTTCCTTAGTGATTAAGCATTTTTGTTGCAGGAACATT
>NC_084560.2:37037920-37082920 GCF_033978685.3 Nerophis lumbriciformis
TTGTTTTATATACTTGAAGGCTCCACGCCACTGCTGTTCTTTTTAGAATGTAAAATAGTTGTCATTTATTAACACAGTACTGTGTTGATAAATGCACTGGGAGTTGAGGTGGAGGAAATAATCGATTTTTAGATACATTGCAATTCAGACATGGACGACTATAGAACCAGTGAGTAAACATCAATTATTGATCATTTATTTATTGTAAATAAAGTAATGCAGAGATTTCTAAAATTTGGCTGACTGCAGCGAGCCACCTCGCCTGTCAAGCACTTATGGTCCAGTTTTGCATACCGTATTTTTCGGGGTATAAGTCGCTCCGGAGTATAAGTCGCACCGGCCGAAAATGCATAATAAAGAAGGAAACAAACATATATAAGTCGCACTGGAGTATAAGTCACATTTTTTGACGAAATGTATTTGATAAAACCTAACACCAAGAATAGACATTTGAAAGGCAATTTAAAATAAATAAAGAATAGTGAACAACAGGCTGAATAAGTGTACGTTATATGAGGCACAAATAACCAACTGAGAACGTGCCTGGTATGTTAACGTAACATATTATGGTAAGAGTCATTCAAATAACTATAACATATAGAACATGCTATACGTTTACCAAACAATCTGTCACTCCTAATCGCTAAATCCCATGAAATCTTATACGTCTAGTGTCTTACGTGAATGAGCTAAATAATATTATTTGATATTTTACGGTAATGTGTTAATAATTTCACACATAAGTCGCTCCTGAGTATAAGTCGCACCCCCGACCAAACTATGAAAAAAACTGTGACTTGTAGTCCGAAAACTACGGTACATTTTCATTAATTTCAATAAATTGGGAATTAATTAAAAAAAATGTTACTCCAAATTTATTGTTTTTTTTTAAGTTGCAAGTGATAAGTGCTTATTTAGTGAAACGAAAAGAAAAGTAAAACTGCATCAATCTACATAAATTAAAGATGCGTCAATAATCGATTTTTAATCGAATCGTAGCTCGTGAAGTTCCCAGAGATTCGCATCTCTAACTGGGAGGCTAAAGAACACTGATGGGTTTCTTTTTTATTCAATTGTATTGCAGCAGGTGTTGGGATTTATATTATGTTAATCTGAATAAATACTTCATAGTTTGAAACCGTTTATAAGGTTTTAAAGTATGTGGGTTCATTGTAGAAATGCATAGGTATCGGTATTGACTACTGAAATTGTAGTATCGGGGCAGATACCACACTCTCACCACCTGAGGCATATTGTCTTACTCTTACATATTTTTCTTACGTATTTGTCTTAAAAGGGACAATGTCCAAAGTGTCCGGCGTGAAGTTGACATTCACGTACCTTAACGCCAGCAGTAGCCCGACGCAGAGGGGATGTCCACGTCAAAATAAAAACAATCCTCTCAACCCCAAACAAACCCTCAAAATGAGCAGAAGTCTTTTAAGTTTTCATCCCGCAGACAAAGTTACGCACGAAGAACGCGAACATCACGACTCAAAGTGTTAATTGGCCAGCTTTTTCACAGCTAACAGCCATGCTAGTAGTCATGTCAGTGCCACTTCAAAGAACCTGAATACTCCCTACCACATCCGGTCGTGGATTTCAAACTAAAATTCTTATTAAACTAAACTCGCCGTGAATGTTGTATCTAATGCACAGTAAGTGTCTAAATGCAATTTTTATGATTATTAATTGAATTTAAGTTGTATTTGTGACTTTAACGTCCCCTAGACTTACAGTAATCATGGGTTTGTGTGATAGTAATAACGCTTTTATTTTTTCGACATCGATCGGTGTCTTGTTTCGTGTTTTTATTCAACTTGACACACCCTTCCTCACAGCTGCCAGTCAGCTGACAATCACATCCGCCGTGTCTAGTTTATGGAAGTGAGATTTTTTATTCTCTGCGCAGAGATGAGAAAAGAGGAAAAAGCATGTTTATGATGACTCGTCTCTTTTCAAACACGCAGGTGCCCGGTAGTCAAGTCAAGCTCGAACGCCAGTGTTTATGACCCTAGACAAAAGCAATAGAACAAAAGTGATGAAACGCTAAACACACAGTTTAACAATATCTAATTCTTATTGACTGTCACCCAATAAATATCATTCTAATTTAATGTTACTACAGAGTATATGTTTTCGAACACAAGCGCAGAGGGACAATGATGCGAATGATACTCTGACATCGATTAGTTTACACTGAAGCCAGTCGCTCTGGACAACACGAAGCGAAACAAGCTGAGCGACCGCGTTGCTGAGGTAAGACGTAAATTTAAGAAACATCTAAAGCATCTTCATTGTAATTATGTATTCTAACTATCTCATTAACGTAGAAAATATCTAATATTGAGCTACACAGGAGTTAAGGCGCTGCAATGAGTCAGAAACAGTCTACACGTGGGTCTACGGTTGTCCGGATGGGAGCGATTTGTTGCACGAAGGTAGCCGGGCGGACGGGGTTAGTTAGCAATGCAATTGCTGCTTCATTGGCATTACGTTGAGCCCCGCTCGCTCAGGATGTGTCGTACAGAGAAACGATTCGCTTAGCATTGATTAGCAAGTTGCTACGAGGAACTGAAATAATGCTAACAACTAATGTGTTGTGGAACAATTAAATGTGAATAAAACCATCGTTTATAATATTTGAAGAACCATTAGTTGAATGTGGTCGTTTTTAGACACACGATGGTCGTTTTTTAGACATATGCTACTTATTATCGATAGCTATTACCACTGTATAAAATAACAATAATGGAAAAAAACTCTGTTAATCACTTAGTTACCAAAATGTTGCAAGTGATATACATAAAGTATGTTTGCTGTTATTATATTATTTGTCATTTCTAACAGCAATAGTTTCTTCTTGTGTCACTGTGGTAGGTTCCTGCTTTAACTTAGTTCCCAAGGTTTTGTGTCCACAGGTATCATCGCCACCTTGAGGCAGCGCATCATGGGCATAACCAAGCAGTACCTGCGCTACGTCTCTGGCGCGGTCTTCGGCGTGATCGGCAGCCAGAAAGCAAACATCGCCTACGTGACGCTCCGCGGCGGCGAAAGGGGCCGCTATGTGGCCGTGGCTGCGTGCGAACATGTCATCGTCTGGGACATCCGCAAAGCGGAAAAGGTGTGTTGTTGTGATACAAACCCCTGCCTCAGAAAAAAAATAGTAATTTGACCCCCTCCACCTTGTCCAGGTCTTGATCCTGAAGGGTCAGAAACACGAGGCGACCTTTTTGTGCCCTTCACCCGATGGCGTCCACATCGCCGTGGGTTACGAAGATGGCGCCGTGAGGATTTTCAGCCTGCTGGACGGCGAGAGCAACGTCTGCTTTAATGGCCACAAGTCTGGCGTCACGGTCATACGCTACGACGGTCTGGGGGCGCGGCTTGTCACTGGTTCCAAGGTAAGTCCGAGGCTAAATGTTGGAATTGTGGCTATCATTCACAATCCTTATGCAAGACAAGCACATGTTTTTCTTTTTGTTTATGCATTCTAAATCATAGATAAACATTAGCAAGACAATATCCAAAAACCTCCATTAATGTTTTATATACATGCTTTAAGTATATATGTAATGTAGTATCTGTCACATTCAAAATAACATGTAATATTTACGTATTTTGATCATTTTAAGCATACAGAACCAATGAGAGTCGCTCTTTTCCGCCTATAAAGCGCACTAGAAAACATGCAATAACCTTCCATCAACATTTTATATACAAACTGTAAGTATATATGTAATGTAGTATTCGTCACATTCATAATAACATGTAATGTTTACGTATTTTGATCATTTTAAACATACACAGCCAATGTGAGTCGCTCTTTTCTGCCTATAAAGCGCACTAGAAAACATCCAATAACCCTCCATCAACATTTTATATACAAATTGTATGTATATATGTAATGTAGTATCTGTCACATTCATAATAACATGTAATATTTACGTATTTTGGTAATTTTAAGCATACCGCTGCGCATTCATTTCACAAACGCATCACAACGTTCGCTTTTTCCTTCAACAACAACAGCGCTACTAATCATGTCAGACTTCATGAGCGACAACAAAGACTACTTTAAGGACACATGATGATCCAGAAACTTCTATATTTGATCCCGGATGGTCTAAAAGTTTTAGAAACTAAACACATACAGCTTTAGTGAAACACAAAGCATCATGTAGCAGTATTGCTATGTGCTAAACAATATATCCAAACTATAAACATAATAAAACAATCCGTTACTGTACAATGTCT
This sequence comes from Nerophis lumbriciformis, assembly GCF_033978685.3. NCBI lineage: Eukaryota > Metazoa > Chordata > Actinopteri > Syngnathiformes > Syngnathidae > Nerophis > Nerophis lumbriciformis. Next base: position 37,042,178 of record NC_084560.2, read on the forward strand.
GCTCTCGCTGGGATAAAGACTGATGGGATTTTTATATCTTCCTGTTTACATGAAGAATGAATCATTATCCACAAAAAAAGTTGCCGCAAACGAGCATCTTTTCGTGTCTTTCTCGCCATCCCTGGGTATAAACCGAACGTCAAAGTTGACCAACCAGTGGGTTTATGTCCATAACCGTCTACTATCCAGGTGAGAGGCATGATTTATAATTTAGAATTAACTTTCACCGACTCAGCGGCTCAATATATAAATATAGCATCATAAGCTAGTTTGCTCTGTGTAATCACAGCGAGGCTAAAAATAGTTTTGTCAGCATACGTTATTGAAATAACAATATCGCTAATAGTTGGTTAAAATTCAGGTTTACGACATGTAAATGGAGTGTTGTTGTTTTTTTTTTGGATGTTTTACCTCGTACTTGCCGTATCTTATGAGTTATTAAAAAATATAAAAACAAATGTGTTCTTGTTTTTTTTTTTAAAGTGCCATTTCCCTTTAAGTCATTAAAGTTCTAAAACCGTAAGTGGCGCCACATAAATGTAGGGGTGCCAAAACGTTTTCCCTTGAAGGTTTCACACTGAAAAATGAAAGCATGCGGGGGCCATTTTCATACTTTTCATTATTAAAACCAATGCAATGTATACAAAGTATTTTTAACCTTTGGGCTCAGATGTAAAAATGTTAAAGATAAGATATATATATATCTTTTTTTAACTCAACGCTTACTGTAAATCTGTAGATCTACTCCAGGTCTATCTGTCGATGTAAAGTTTAAAACATTTGAATGTTTTATGTGCTTTTTGTCAAAGACAACCCTGTTTCAAATGAAAAAAAAAAAGAAGCAATATTTACCCCCCAAAAATGTTCAAAGTGAAGCTTTAAATAGGTCAATAATTCATACCAACATTGATTTTGATGCATTATTATTTTTCTCAGAGATCCAAAACAACCCCACTCATAAAAGTGTTTAAAATAAGTCATTTATTTAACTTTAAACACTTACATCTCTAGATCAGTTAAACTTTTTTCACCACGTACCACCTCAGAAAACACTTGGCTCTCCAAGTACACCACCATCATGACCAACATCAAAATACGGTAGCGTAGTAGGCCGCAGTATTCATTAAAAACAAGACAGAGGTTTTATTTAACGAGTATATTTCATATTTTTGGCCACTGTAACATTACACACAGTTTGAACAGTCACACTGTGTTTGAATATAGGAAACTAAAACAATGTACTACTAGATGGAGCCCGTGTACCACTACAGTTTAAAGTCACTGCTTCAGGTCTATTTCAGATTTGTTTGCCTTAAAAAAATGTTTTCAAGTGTAATATTTGATGTGAAGTACCGTATTTTTCGCACTATAAGGCGCACCGGATTATAAGGCGCACCTTCAATGAATGGCCTATTTTAAAACTGTGTTCATATATAAGGCGCACCGCATTATAAGACGCATAGAATAGACGCTACAGTAGAGGCTGGGGTTACGTTATGCATACATTAAATGGAGCTGCGCTAAAGGGAATGTCAACAAAACAGTCAGATAGGTCAGTCAAACTTTATTAATAGATTACAAACCAGCGTTCTGACAACTCCGTTCACTCTCAAAATGAATAAACAGCTGTTTTATTATTTTCCCCGAGGTAAAGTCAGTGACGTAGTATTTCGTTTATCTTTTAACAACAGCAAGGTATAACATGTAGTGCAACATTTATATCACATAGTGGAGGGGAACTTTTCCTCGATTTAATAAACACGTAAAAAACAGTGATACTGTTACAGTAAATCAAATGTTAGTGCAATCACAATATAGTAACACTCGAAATAGTGCAGAGCAATAACAGTATATCAACGTTGCTCAAACGTTAATGTCACACAACACAACATACAAAATAAACATGTAAAGCTCACTTTATTAAGTTATTCCTCATCCACGAATCCCTCGAATTCTTCTTCTTCAGTGTCCGAATTAAACAGTTGGGCGAATACGGCTCCATCTCGTCGAAGTCGTCATTAATCGAGTCAGTGTCGCTGCTGTCGTCTAGCAGTTCAGTGACAATGTTAAATTATCTCGCTGTCAGTGACAATGTTAAATTATCTCGCTGCTGCTCTATTCCCGTGTTCTACTGTGTGACTGATCGCCTTGAGTTTAAGCTCTGCTTCGTAAGCGTGTCTCTTAATAGGAGCCATTTTGGGGTCTTTACATAAACACACAACTGGAAATGAAACGGCACGCCTCACGCAGTCATATATCCCCCCAGCATGCACCGCGCTCTTCTTCTTCTACGGGGGAAAATGAAGTCGGCGGCTGCTTACCGTAGTTGCGAGACCTGTTGTGGCTCAATATTGGTCCATATATAAGGCACACTGGATTATAAGGCGCACTGTCAGCTTTTGAGACAATTGAAGGTTTTTAGGTGTGCCTTATAGTGCGGAAAATACGGTAATTGGAGTCTTGAACGGGTCAATAATTCACGTTATTGACCCGTGAATTATTATTTTTTGAGCAATGACAAAAGAAAAAAAAAACAGTCCGCATGGCAGCTTTGTGTTATTAGAGTCAACATTGCAACTTTTTCTTGTTCTTTTGTTCCACTTTTTATGTTTATGTTGTTGTTGTTTATGTAATAGTTAGGGGTGTAATGGTACACAAAAATTTCGGTTCGGTACGTCCCTCGGTTTAGAGGTCACGGTTCGGTTAATTTTCGGTACAGTAAGAAAACAACAAAATATACATTTTTTAGTTATTTATTTACCAAATTTGTAAACAATGGCATAACATACATATACACACAGGGTCCGTTGCCAGGGTTAATGTGGTCAACATATGTAAAATAAAAACTAAATAAGATAAGGCTCAGAATTGGTTTCTTAACAAAACCTTTCTACATATAAAGTGCTTTTTTTGATTGATTAATTGCGATTTTTATTAGTAGATTGCACAGTACAGTATATATCCGTACAATTGACCACTAAATGGTAACACCCCAATAAGTTTTTCAACTTGTTTAAGTCTGGTCCACGTTAATCAACATTAAACTGCCTCAAGTTGTTGCTCAGATTAAATAAAATGACAAAACTTTTCTTTTACATATAAAAAGTGCAACATTAAACAGTTTCAAGTCAACTCAGCCTCAGATTAACTTTTCTTTCCCCCCCAGCCTGGCTAACTTGGCAGTAAGAGAAAACATTTTTAAGAGAAAATTTTACCTTGAAAATTTTTTTTCAAGGTAAAACATTTTTTCAAGGTAAAACATTTTTTAAGGTAAAAAAAATGACTTTCAGGGTAAAAAAAAATTATTTCAAGGTAAAAAATGATTTTCAAGGAAAAAATGATTTTCAGGGTAAAAAAATTGTTTTCAAGGTAAAAAATTATTTTTAGGGTAAAAAAAAATTTTCAAGGTAAAAACTTTTTTCAAAGTAAAAAATGATTTTCAAGGTAAAAAGTGATTTTTAGGGTAAAAAAAAATTTTCAAGGTAAAAAAAATGATTTTCATGGTAAAAAATTATTTTCAAGGTAAAAAAATTACTTCAGGGTAAAAAAAATTTTCAAGGTAAAAAATGATTTTCAAGGTAAAAAATGACTTTCAAGGTAAAAAAAAAAATTTCAAGGTAAAAAAAATTTTCAAGGTAAAAAATGATTTTCAAGGTAAAAAATTGGTTTCTTAACAAAACCTTTCTACATATAAAGTGCTTTTTTTGATTGATTATTTGAGATTTTTATTAGTAGATTGCACAGTACAGTATATATCCGTACAATTGACCACTAAATGGTAACACCCCAATAAGTTTTTCAACTTGTTTAAGTCTGGTCCACGTTAATCAACATTAAACTGCCTCAAGTTGTTGCTCAGATTAAATAAAATGACAAAACTTTTCTTTTACATATAAAAAGTGCAACATTAAACAGTTTCAAGTCAACTCAGCCTCAGATTAACTTTTCTTTCCCCCTCAGCCTGGCTAACTTGGCAGTAAGAGAAAACATTTTTAAGAGAAAATTTTACCTTGAAAAATTTTTTTCAAGGTAAAACATTTTTTCAAGGTAAAAAAAATGACTTTCAGGGTAAAAAAAAATTATTTCAAGGTAAAAAATGATTTTCAAGGAAAAAATGATTTTCAGGGTAAAAAAATTGTTTTCAAGGTAAAAAATTATTTTTAGGGTAAAAAAAAAATTTCAAGGTAAAAACTTTTTTCAAAGTAAAAAATGATTTTCAAGGTAAAAAGTGATTTTTAGGGTAAAAAAAAATTTTCAAGGTAAAAAAAATGATTTTCATGGTAAAAAATTATTTTCAAGGTAAAAAAATTACTTCAGGGTAAAAAATAATTTCAAGGTAAAAAATGATTTTCAAGGTAAAAAATGACTTTCAAGGTAAAAAAAAAAATTTCAAGGTAAAAAAATTTTTCAAGGTAAAAAATGATTTTCAAGGTAAAAAATTGGTTTCTTAACAAAACCTTTCTACATATAAAGTGCTTTTTTTGATTGATTATTTGAGATTTTTATTAGTAGATTGCACAGTACAGTATATATCCGTACAATTGACCACTAAATGGTAACACCCCAATAAGTTTTTCAACTTGTTTAAGTCGGGTCTACGTTAATCAACATTAAACTGCATCAAGTTGTTGCTCAGATTAAATAAAATGACAAAACTTTTCTTCTACATATAAAAAGTGCAACATTAAACAGTTTCAAGTCAACTCAGCCTCAGATTAACTTTTCTTTACCCCCCCAGCCTGGCTAACTTGGCAGTAAGAGGATATATGGGCTTATTGTTCTTCCCCCATAGAAGTGGGTCAAAATCTAGTTTTTAATGCAATATGGTCTTAAATCTGCTGCTATAAAAGCATTTGTCATTGCTTTAGCCCTGCCTGACTCGCCGAGGAGAGGCTGCTTGAATGCGGTGGTGACGCTTCAAATGGGTTAGCATGTTTGACGTGTTGTCAGAAGCAGCTGCTGAACAATGTCGGCAAACCTCCGTCCTCCATTGTTGTATCGCACCGAAGTGTTCCCAAACGGGAGATCTTAACGAGGCAGGAGGGTCTTCCAGCTCTGGCTTTTATATGTTGTCCTAGCCCGGTCGTTGCTAGCATGCCGTGTGTTGTGCCTCGGTGTGCATTGTTTACACAACATGCGGTGCGCTACTTAATATATTCGTGTGGAAACTCGTTCGGTACACCTCCGAACAGTACCGAAACCCCCGTACCGAAACGGTTCAATACAAATATACGTACCGTTACACCCCTAGTAATAGTATGTTCAGACCGTGTCACAAATGGCCCCCGGGGCTGCACTTTGGACACCCCCTCTTAATGGAATGATGTGGTTGCAGGACACATACGTGATCGTGTGGGACGTGATCAACGAGTGCGGCCTGTACCGCCTGCAAGGCCACAAGGACATGGTGACTCAGGCGCTCTTCCTCAAGGACCAGAACCTCCTGGTGACCAGGTGAGCGTCCAGACCCGGCTCACGAACCAAAACACTGACCACTAACTCCTGTTGTCATTAACTCCAGCTCCAAGGACTCTTTTGTCAAGTGGTGGGACTTGGACACGCAGCACTGCTTCAAGACCATGGTCGGCCACCGCAGTGAGGTCAGTACATAACTTGTATACTTCACATCAAGCTTTCCAGTCCCCCCAAACCGAGGAACAGGGGACCCCCTACTTGTGTATTTGCCATGAAATGATGAGAATTGGATTTTATAATAAATCGCTCCTACAAGTGCCTTGTTATTGCGCAATAAAACCTGCTCAGTGGCCTAGTGGTTAGAGTGTTCGCCCTGAGATAGGTAGGTTGTGAGTTCAAACCCCGGCAGAGTCATACCAAAGACTATAAAAATGGGACCCATTACCTCCCTGCTTGGCACTCAGCATCAAGGTTTGGAATTGGGGGTTAAATCACCAAAAATTATAGCTATCTTAAAGGGGAACATTATCACCAGACCTATGTAAGCGTCAATATATACCTTGATGTTGCAGAAAAAAGACCATATATTTTTTTAACCGATTTCCGAACTCTAAATGGGTGAATTTTGGCGAATTAAACGCCTTTCTATTATTCGCTCTCGGAGCGATGACGTCACAACGTGACGTCACATCGGGAAGCAATCCGCCATTTCCTCACTTTCGTCGGTGTGTTGTCGGAGGGTGTAACAACACGAACAGGGACGGATTCAAGTTGCATCAGTGGCCCAAAGATGCGAAAGTGGCAAGAAATTGGACGAAATTTGTTCAAAATACGAGGCTGTGGGGAAAGCCGACGAAATGGTCAGTCGTTTGTTCCGCACACTTTACTGACGAAAGCTATGCTACGACAGAGATGGCAAGAATGTGTGGATATCCTGCGACACTCAAAGCAGATGCTGACATCAACTCCAAAACTGGACAGATCAGCTTTCAGGAAAAGAGAGCGGATGAGGGTATGTCTACAGAATATATTAATTGATGAAAACTTTATTCATTACTCGCGGTTTTACGTAAATTATTATACATAAACTGTGTTTACCAATAATTTAGCTTAAAAACATTTATTTTTTTCAATCATTTGAGTACATTCGGGTAGTCTTGTGTAATGCAGTATTTTGTGTTTACCGGTAGGTATGGTTAACCTGAGTGCTGAAATCGTGGAAAAATATATGTTCTTAGCGTGCTTGAAATGGGCTGTCTGCACTCTCAAAGTGCATGTTGTTGCCAAATGTATTTCATATGCTGTAAACCTAGTTCATAGTTGTTAGTTTCCTTTAATGCCAAACAAACACATACCAATCGTTGGTTAGAAGACGATCGCCGAATTCGTCCTCGCTTTCTCCCATGTCGCTGGCTGTTGTGTCGTTTTTGTCGGTTTCGCTTGCATACGATACGGTTCAAACCGATATGGCTCAATAGCTTCAGTTTCTTCTTCAATTTCGTTTTCGCTACCTGCCTCCACACTACAACCATCCGTTCCAATACATGCGTAATCTGTTGAATCGCTTAAGCCGCTGAAATCCGAGTCTGAATCCGAGCCAATGTCGCTATACCTTGCTGTTCTATCCGCCATGTTTGTTTGTATTGGCATCACTGTGTGACGTCACAGGAAAATGGACGGGTGTATATAACGATGTTTAAAATCAGGCACTTTGAAGCTTTTTTTAGGGATATTGCGTGATGGGTAAAATTTTGAAAAAAACTTCGAAAAATAAAATAAGCCACTGGGAACTGATTTTTAATGGTTTTAACCCTTCTGAAATTGTGATAATGTTCCCCTTTAAACACTGACATGAATATAATATGATTTATTCCTATTATAATAACATTATGTTTATATTTATTCACGTTGAGCTACATGATCGTGTTGGCTCAATGTTTATGTTTATATAAAGACATTTACATTTGTGAGGAAAGTTGTTGGGGGAAATATACAACATTTCACGGCCCGCCTGCAGTACCTCTGTGGACCCCTAGGGAGTTGATGAACCCCGATTAAAATTTCTAAATGTGAAGTAGGCGTTTTAATATTTGAATGTTTTGACATAATAAATGTCATTTGGAAGGCGGAACACAGAGCGAGTTGAAGCGTTTTAAACAGTAGCTGGAGTACGTGCACAGCGTTTTATTCTCCTTTATTCAAACACAGTGTTACTGTTCAAACTGTAATGTTACAGAAATGCCAAGTTTTTGATGAATACTTGGGCCTACTACGCGACTGTATTTGGTCACTATGGTGGTTCTTGGAGTGTTTTTCTGAGGTGTCACTGTGACGTTCTCAGGTGTGGTCCATGGCGTTTGTCAACGGCGAGAGGCGACTGTTAACAGGCTCCGCCGACAGCGAGCTGAGAGCGTGGGACATCAGCTACCTGCAGGAGGTGAGGCCACCTTTTTGACCATGGCAGCCAGACAGAAAGTGAGAGTGTCTGCGTGTGCACAGGAACCAGCTGAGGGCGAGCCTGAAGTGAAGAAGGGGAAAACTCTCCCGCAGGACGATGACGGCGGCGGCGATGCGGACGAGAGCCCAGCTGACGTAAAGGAGAATGTTGATGATTAAACGTGGTCGTCAGGACTTTAACTTTCTGTCTTTTTAGCGCATTTTGACTTGTAAGAAAGCCGGCTCCATCCTCCGCGAGGCCAGAGACCGGGTGGTGTCTCTGGCCTGTGACAACAAGGCCAGGGTCATCGCTTGTCATGTGAGTGCACGCACACACGCCAGGCTATGACATCATCACTCAGCAATCACAGACTGTTGTGCCTCTACGCTCGTGCTTCATCTCAGCAAACGACTCCCCAGTTGATGTTTCCTACCCATCAAGTTCACATCTATTAGGACAAATATTTCGCATGAAATATTCCATCCATCCATCCATTCATTTTCTACCGCTTGTCCCTTTCGGGGTCGGGGGGGGGGGGGGGGGGTGCTGGAGCCTATCTCAACTGCATTCCACTTTGAAATTTATTTGGGGGAAAAGTTGCAATGCATTTGGCTAACAATTTCACCACAACCAGGCTAACTTGTGACACCACAACCAGGTTAACTTCTGAAACCACAACCAGGCTAACTTCTGAAAACCAGGCTAACTACTGACATCACAACCAGGCTAACTTCTGACAACAAGGCTAACTTCTGACAACCAGGCTAACTTGTGACATCACAACCAGGCTAACTTCTGACACCACAACCAGGCTAACATCTGACACCACTACCAGTCTAACTTCTGACAACCAGGCTAACTTCTGACAACCAGGCTAACTTGTGACACCACAACCAGGCTAACTTTTGACATCACAACCAGGCTAACTTCTGACAACCAGGCTAACTTCTGACACCACAACCAGGCTAACTTCTGACACCACAACCAGGCTCACTTCTGACAACCTGGCTAACTTCTGACACCACAACCAGGCTAACTTCTGACAACAAGACTAACTTCTGACACCACAACCAGGCTAACTTCTGACAACTAGGCTAACGTGTGACACCACAACCAGGCTAACTTGTGACATCACAGCCTTTTGTATCCCCAATAATCCTAGTGGGATTTTTTAAGCTGTCCTTGCTCAAAAAATAATAATGAATCAAAATCAATGTTGTCTTGAATTATTGATCTATTTAAGGCTCCAATTACTTCCCATCGTACATTCCACTTTGAAATATATTTTGGGGAAAATATTGTATATTTTCTGTGTTTGCCATTTAAAAAACTTTGACAACAAGGGCAAAAAAATTCCCTAAGAAAATCATTACAAAATAATTTCAATAAATAAGAATCACTGAGTTGATCTGACATTGATCTAGACATTTAAGTGTTAAAAAAAAAAAGCTACAAAAGTAAGACTTTTATGAGTGGGGCCCTTTTGTATCCCAGAACATTTTAGTGGGATTTTTTTTAAACTGTCATTGCTAAAAAAATAATAATGAATCCAAATCAATGTTGTTATGAATTATTGACCTATTTAAAGCTCTAATTACTTCACATTAAATATTACTCTTTTATATATATATTTGTGGGAAATTGTTGCATATTTTGTGTGTTTGCCATAAAAAACTATTTTTTTTGACAAAAAAAACAACTAAAATCATAAAACAATAATTTAACAATTATAAAATACTTTTCTTTGACAAAAAGGGCAACAAAAACATTTAAGAAATAATTTAAAAAAAATAATCGATGGATGGATCTGAAATTGATCCGTACATTTAAGTATTGAAGAAAAAAAAAAAAAGGAAGACTTTTTTTTCAACGTTTTTATGAGTGGTGCCCTTTTTGACCCCCAATAATTTTATTTTGATTTTTTTTTTAAAACTGTCATTGCTCAAAAATAATAATGAATTAAAATAAATATTTTTATGAATTATTGACATAAAAAAAAAAGTACGACTCTTTTCAACACTTATAAGTGAGGGGATTTTTTAAAACTGTCATTCCTCCAAAAAAAATAATGATTGACCTATTTAAGGCTCCAATTACTTCACATCAAATATTACACTTTGAAATATTTTTGGGGGAAAATATTGCAAACTTTTGTGTAAATACCACAATAAAGTAAGTTTTTGTTGACAAAAAGGACAAAAAAAACAAGAATTAAAAAAAAAAAATTATTAAAAAAAAAAAAAAAGATAATTGATGCATAGATCTGAAGTTGATCTAGAGATTTAAGCGTTGAAAGTAATAAAAAAATAATGTATAACTTATTTTTAACACTTCTAGGAGTAAAGCCCCAATGAGTAAAATCAATGTTGTCTTGAATTATTGATCATGTGACCACACACATGTCTGGCTTTCAGCTAACTTCCTGAGCCTAAATGAAGACAAAACAGAAGTTATGTTGTTCGGTCCAAGTCGCTCTCCCTCCCCCAACGTTGACCTCGGCACTCTGACCCCGTATCTCAGCGACTCTGTCACAAACCTGGGGGTAAAGTTTGACTCAGATTTTAAATTCGAAAAACAAATCAGCAGCGTCGTTCAAAAAAGCTTTTATCAATTACGGCAAATAGCGAAAGTGAAACCGCTTCTATCAAGACATGATCTTGAGAAATTAATCCACGCTTTTATCTCGACTCGTCTTGATTACTGTAATGCCCTGTATGTTGGCATTAGCCAGGCCTCCCTCGCCCGCCTGCAGCTCGTGCAGAACTCTGCTGCTCGTCTGCTAACACAGACCCGCAGACGTGAGCACATCACCCCTATTTTAGCGTCCCTTCACTGGCTCCCTGTGCGTTACCGAATACATTTTAAACTCCTTTTATTTGTTTTTAAATGTCTAAACAACCTCGCGCCAACCTATCTCTCCGACCTCCTTCAGCCTTACTGCCCCACCCGATCCTTAAGATCAGCCGATCAGCTGCTGTTGACGGTCCCTGACACAAGGCTGAAGCTTAGAGGTGACAGAGCTTTCGCCGTTGCTGCTCCCAAGCTCTGGAACGACCTACCCCTGAGTGTTAGACAAGCCTCCTCTCTTCCTGTTTTTAAATCTCTCTTAAAAACATACTTTTATTCCATGGCTTTTAACACTGAGTGATATCCATCCTGCAATGGCGCCCCATAATACACCTGCTGTGATCCTGTTTTTATGTTTTTATGTTTTTATTAATTCTATTTTAATTATTTATTTTTTATCATGTTCTGTTTGTGTTGTGTTGTGTTTGCTCGGTACTCGTTTTATCTTTTAACCTGCTCATTGTACAGCACTTTGGCTACCCCTGTGGTAAATTTTAAATGTGCTTTATAAATAAAGTTGATTTGATTTGATTTGATGAGCTATTGATTAGCGCTCTACTTATCAGCTAGCGATTAAGTAATGTCACTTAACGAGTGTTAAAAATCCCAATAATTTTAGTGGGATGTTGTTTTTTTAAACTAATTCCTCAAACAAGGCAGCACGGTGGAACAGGGGTTAGTGCATGTGCCTTAAATAAAAAATATACATAAAATAATACTAATATGATTTGTTTTTAACAATTTTATGACTGAGACTCTTTTGGGTACCTGGGGCCAAGCCTAAGGGGACCCCTAAAGGTTAAAAAAAATGTATGTATTGTATTAGTTTTGATACAGGAAATTTTTCAGTGCACGTTCCCTCAGTGGAAAAAAGTTTGAACACCCCTGTTTTAGATAGATGTTCAGGTAGAGAAAACCTTCTCCATCCTACCAGTACCAGAAGCCAAAACACACAGCAACCGATTTATGACTCCTCTGAGGGCCTCAAACATCTCATTGTTTGTTTTTTTGACTCGTCAGGGCAACGACTCCATCCTGGAGCTCTTCACGGTGCTGTCAGAGCAGGAAGTCAAGGAGAAGATGGCCAAGAAGCTGAAGAAAGCAAAGAAGGCGGCGGCCAAGTAAGAGATTTTGAAGTGGAGAACGTTAGAACATGTTGAAGTGAAATGAGTCAATGGTAACTATGAAAAACACTAACTTATTTATTATTGAACACCTGAAATGGACTTATGCAGTCTTAAATTTGAATCAGAATCAGAAATACTTTATTAGTGGAGTGGAGTGCTTATTAATTTTGATGACAATCAGTCATGAAGTTAAGCTAATGATGCAGTAAATTAAATGACGCGGACACGTTTGTTACTGAATACTTTTTAATACGCTTCGGTTACTTTGTATGTGTAAGTAATATACAACTATAGTTATTTAATACTTGTTTACATTGAGAAATGTCAACATTGTTTAATGAAGGACACTTCTTACGTAGGTCTAGCTTGTGTGCTATTGTGTGCTTAGTTGTTGTGTAGCTGTTAGCTCCTAGTAGCCTACAGCCTAGCATGTTTCCCTTTTTCTAAACGACTTAAGTCAAATAAAATAGATTGTGTGCTTATTAAAGGACATTTAGATGTTAACTCCTTGTCCAGCTTTGCACAAGTAAACACGCTGCAGGACCGCTTGTATCGCACATGATATCACACACAAAGAAACACTCTGCAGGTCTGTTTGTATTGCACATGATATCACAAACAAGTAAACACACTGCAGGACTGCTTGTATCACACACAAGTAATCACCATGCAGGACTGCTTGTATCGCACATGTTATCACACACAAGTAAACAGGCTGCAGCACTGCTTGTATCGCACATGGTATCACGCACAAGTAAACAGGATGCAGGACTGCTTTTATCACACACAAGTAAACCGGCTACAGGACTGCTTGTATACCACGTGATATCACACATAAGTAAACAGGCTGCATGACTGCTTGTATCGCACTTGATATCACACACAAGTAAACATTATGCAGGACTGTTTATATCACACATGATATCACACAAGTAAACACGCAGCAGCACTGTTTGTATCGCATGTGATATCACTCCCAAGTAAACAGGCTGCATGACTGCTATCGCACATGGTATCACACACAAGTAAACAGGCCGCAGGACTGTTCATATCGCACATGTTGTCACACACAAGTAAACAGGCTGCAGGACTGCTCGTATCGCACATGATATCACACACAAGTAGACAGGCTGCGCGACTGCTTGCATCGCACATGATATCATACACAAGTAAACACTCTGCAAGCCTGCTTATATCGGACATGATGTCACACAAGTAAACACGCTGCAGGACTGCTTGTATCGCACATGATATCACACACAAGTAAACACTCTGCATGTCTGCTTGTATCTGCATATCCCACATTTCTCACTCGATTTGAACCGTTCCAACATCCACACACTCCACTCACCCTGGACATTCAAGACAGCAGGTTTCCCGGTTCCGAAAATTCCCTGTTTACCAGGAATTTCCCCGCATTGAAAATAAATGAGCAATTTACAAACCTCTCCATATCCCACATTTCCCAACCGATTCGAACCGTTCCAACGTTCACACACTCCACTCACTCTGGACATTCAAGCATTTCACTTCCACTCACGTGTATCGGCGGTTTGCGCACATAGAGCATTCACACGCAATTCCTACCGGACTTGCAAATTCTGGTATTAACTATACATCCATTGTATTAATATAAAGTGTGTGTATGTATATATATTATATATATATATATAGTATATAGATATATTAGTTACTTTACATGCACTTGACTTTCGGCCCCTGGCCAAATTTTTAGCCCGATGCGGCGCCCAAGTCAAAAAGTTTGGACACTCCTGACTATATTGTGCTTGATGATGTGTTCCTACAGAACGCCGGGTGAAGGTGGGGATCCAGTTGTGGAGAAGACGCTGAAGGACGAGATCGTCCGATTGAGCAACATCAAGGCGTCGGCCAAGATCAGGTGTGATGAAGTGTTTTGCCGTCGGAACACTTTGAAGCAGTGCTCACGTATTTCTCTCCGTGTCGTCAGCTCGGTGGACTGCCTGACGTGTGGCGGCGGCGAGCTGAAGGTGGCGCTGCTGCTGCAGAACAACACCATCGAGACCTACAGCCTGAAGACTTCGGATAAGACCCCGGCGGCCAACAAAACGGCGCGCCTCACCCTGGGCGGCCATCGCACCGACGCCCGGACGCTGTCCTTCAGCTCGGACAACCTGGCCATCCTGTCGGCGTCGGGCGACACGGTCAAAGTGTGGAACAGGTGCGGCTTTGCAGAGTTGCCGGGAACACTTTGTTTGCAGTCTAACCTAGTCTGGTGTTACAGACCCACCCTGCAAGTGATCCGCACCATGGCCTGTGAATACGCCCTCTGCTCTCTCTTTGTGCCCGGAGACCGACAGATCATCCTGGGCTCCAAGGTACGTCCTACTGTACGCCCATGTGGCGCTCCCACTTCATTGTCGGTTCTTGCTTCAGAGTGGGAAGCTGCAGATCTTTGAGTTGGCCTCAGGAAGCCTCCTGGAGACCGTTGATGCCCACGACGGAGCCCTGTGGTCTCTGTGCCTGGCCCCTGACCAGGTAGACAACACACTCTACATCCACTCTACGTCTCTTCACATGTAGTTCTATGGCCTGTAATTCCTTGTGCTTCCTTGCAGAGGGGGATAGTGACCGGAGGTGCAGACAAGACAGTTAAGTTCTGGGACTTTGAGCTGATAAAAGGTCAGGGGAGTGGACAGAAGTAAGTATTGATACGATCACTCAGCTACGAACTATTGTGGTAGTTTTAAAAACAATGTACTAGTCTTTAAGGGAAACATATATGTTTTTTTATGCATTTTAAATCGTAAAATACGGCAAGTACGAGGTGGCTACCAATGCAGCTAATGGGAGTACAATAAAACTCTTTTATAGAAAAAAAAAAAAGAAAACATCTGAAAACCCCCAACAAAATCCGATTCGATGTCGTGAACTGACTATTAACCAAGTATTAGTGATATTGTTGATATAAGCATTAACTTCAAAGAACTACTTTTAGTGGTGCTGTGACGCTGCTATATTGACATATTGAGCTGCTGCATCGCCTCTGAGTTGGTGAAAGTTAGATATAGATGATAAATCATGCCTCTCACCTGTACTGTAGAAGGTTGTGGACATAAAACGAGAAGTTGGTCAACTTTGATATCCAGCTGAGACCCGGAAATGGCGAGAAAGACACGAAAAGTCGTTAGTTTGCGGAACTTTTTTTTTCTTCCTCCAGGTGGAGTCTGATTATTACCGTATTTTCCGCACTATAAGGCGCACCTAAAAACCACAAATTTTCTCAAAAGCTAACAGTGCGCCTTATAACCCGGTGCGCTTTATTACGATTAATTTTCATAAAGTTTCGATCTCGCAACTTCGGTAAACAGCCGCCATCTTTTTTCCCGGTAGAACAGGAAGCGCTTCTTCTTCTACGCAAGCAACCGCCAAGGAAAGCACCCGCCCCCATAGAACAGGAAGCGCTTTAAGCAACCACCCGCCCCCGGAAGAAGAAGAAAAAACGCGCGGATATCACCGTACGTTTCATTTCCTGTTTACATCTGTAAAGACCACAAAATGGCTCCTACAAAGGACAAGGATCCGGTTCATAAAAAGACGCAATCTCTCCATCCGCACACGGATTACTACCGTATTTCACAGCAACTGATATTCCTGTAACCGCACTGTGGAACGGGAGCACGTACGGTGAATATTCGCACCACAGGGAATGAGAAGTCATCCTTCACTGTGGTTCTAGCTTGCCATGCTAACTTCCACCCATGGTGATATTCAAAAGGAAGACCTTGCCAAAAGAGACCTTTCCAGCCGGCGTCATCATAAAAGCTAACTCGAAGGGATGGATGGATGAAGAAAAGATGAGCGAGTGGTTAAGGGAAGTTTACGCGAAGAGGCCGGGTGGCTTTTTTCACACAGCTCCGAAGGCGAACACACCTTCACTAAGACGGGCAGATAGCGCCGATCGACATACGCCAACATTTGCCAGTGGATCGTAAATGCCTGGGCAGATAGTTTCGGTCACAACTGTGGTCCGAGCTTTCCGGAAGGCAGGATTCACAGAACTGCTGCACAACAACAGCGACACTGAATCCGATGACTTCGACGAGGCGGAGCCGGCCATTTTTGGATCCCACGCTTGCGCAACTTTTCAATTCGGACACCGAAGACGAAGAATTCGAAGGATTTACGAATGAAGAATAACTTCAGAAGGTGAGCGCTATGTTTATTTTGTGTGTTGTGACATTAACGTTCGAGCAACATTATGTTGCTATTTATTGCTCTACACCATTTTGAATTTTACTATGTTTGTGATTGCACATTTGCGTACATTTTGGGACAGAGTTGTTAGAACGCTGGTTTTCAATATATTATTAAAGTTTGACTGAACTATCTGACTGTTTTTTTGACATTCACTTTAGCGCAGCGTTTTTTTGACATTCACTTTAACGCAGCGTAGGCGCGGCTTATAGTCCGGGGCGGCTTATTGGTGGACAAAATTATGAAATATGTAATTCTTAGAAGGTGCGGCTAATAATCCGGTGCGCCTTATAGTGCGGAAAATACGGTATATATAAGCCGGACCCACTAAATTTTAGAAGAAAACATGTTTTTCCCATAAATTACCCGCACCGGACTATAAGCCGCAGATATATATGATGTGAAATTAGTTATTTCCACAGAAAGATTCTGTAAATGTTCATCATACCTTAATTGTTTCCAAACGGTGCCTGTAAAACGGCTGAACAAACAAAACAGAAGTCATCATCATGGACCCACTAGCTGTGGAAGCTCGCTTTCCAATCAGATAAACAGACTCAATAACTCCACAGTGACGTTTTGGTGAATTTACTGAGGAATGTGTGAAACTGAAACAATACAAAAATAATGCCATTGTAAGTTAATATGCTAACACAGACACTCGTAAACGTGTTAGCATATTAGCTAATGCTAACGACGCTAGTTTGATTACATTACAATAACACGTACAAATATGCATGAAAACACTCCTACAGACATCACACATGGGACGGTTTAGTAAGTAAGAATTGTTTTAGTTATATTGTAAAACTTACAAACGTTGCTTTGAGAAATGAATAAAGAATCCATACGAGTAAAAACGCTATGGACGGCTTTCCTGTTGAAAGCACTACCGGTAAATGGAAGGACACTGCAGCACCTGCAGGGAGTGAACTCGTCCAAAAGATGGCGCCATATCACAAACAATAAAACAGATTCTTAGTGTATTTGCTTATTTAAAAAAAAGAAAAAAGTTTTTATTATGGCCGTCAGCAAAGAAAAATCCATAAATTAGCTGCACAATCTTATAAGTCGCAGGGTTCAAAGTACAAGAAAAAGGTAGTCCGGAATTTACGATATATGTATGTATGTCATTATAATTCTTTGTAATATGTGGTGGGCGGCTAAAACTATTGGAAACACTGACAAGCAGTTAGCATGAGTATTACACTGTTTTGATAGGTTTTTTTTGCAGACGCACGTACAAATGTACTCCGTGCCATTCTACGCGTTAGTTGACGTGTGTGTGTGTTTGTGTGTGTGTGTGTGTGTGTGTGTGTGTGCGTGTGTGTGTGTTTGTGTTTGTTTCAGGAGGCTGACGTTGAAACACACTCGCACGTTACAGCTGGAGGAGGACGTCCTATGCGTGAAGTTCTCTCCCAACCACAAGCTTCTAGCCGTCTCTTTGCTAGACTGCACCGTCAAAGTCTTCTACAGCGACATGCTGAGGGTAAACACTTCTGCACATTCATTAGCATTAAACGTTAGCATTACCTGTTAATATTAAACGTCGCCATCCGGGCTTTGCAGTTCTTCCTGTCGCTGTACGGCCACAAGCTGCCCGTGCTTTGTCTGGACATCTCACACGTGAGTGGAGTTGGAGTATGTGTACCTCACGTATGGAGTACGTTTGACACTCGTAGGTACTTTCTGGTTTCAGGACAGCACGCTGATCGCCACCGGCTCCGCAGATCGAAACGTGAAGATCTGGGGTTTGGACTTTGGCGACTGTCACCGCTCCATGTTTGCACACGATGACAGGTAAGAAGCCTCGCTTGGTCTCCCCCCGCCATTTTTCCTCCTCCTCCTTCTTCTTCTTCGGCATTGATTAAAAAACAGGGGTGTCCAAACGTTTTGCACTGAGGGCCGCACACTGAAAAATTCAAGCATGCGGGGGCCATTTTGCTACTTTACGTTATCCAGACCAATACAATATATACCGTATTTTTCGGAGTATAAATCGCTCCGGATTATAAGTTGCACCGGCCGAAAATGCATAATAAAGAAGGAAAAAAACATATATAAGTCGCACTGGAGTGTAAGTCGCATTTCTTGGGGAAATGTATTTGATAAAAGCCAACACCAAGAATAGACATTTGAAAGGCAATTTAAAATAAATGAAGGATAGTGAACAACAGGCTGAATAAGTGTACGTTATATGAGGCATAAATAACCAACTGAGAACATGCCTGGTATGTTAACGTAACATATTATGGTAAGAGTCATTCAAATAACTATAACATATAGAACATGCTATACGTTTACCAAACAATCTGTCACTCCTAATCGCTAAATCCCATGAAATCTTATACGTCTAATTTCTTACGTGAATGAGCTAAATAATATTATTTGATATTTTACGGTAATGTGTTAATAATTTCACACATAAATCGCTCCTGAGTATAAGTCGCACCCCAGGCCAAACTATGAAAAAAACTGCGACTTATAGTCCGAAAAATATGGTATATATTTTTTAACCTTTAGTGCTCCCCTCAAGTTTGCTCCCACAATCCCAAAAGGGTCTCAGTCATAAAAATATAAAAAATAAGTCCTATACTATTATTACAGTAAATCCCTAGATCAGAGGTGTCCAATCCATGGCCCGCGGGCCGGCGGCTCCATTTTGGCCTATGAGACGTCATAAGTTTTGATAAGAAATCTGGCCGCAGGGAGATTTCAATTCATTTTTTAAAGTCAATTTTATATGCTACTGTTTTGTCACTATTTTGTTGACACTATGAGTAATTCAAGTCCATGACCACTTATCGTGCTATGGTTGTGACCAGGCGCAGCATTTTACTTATGTGACCCAATGCAAACAACCTTCCCTAGTCATGGTGTAACAAAAAAACATTGTCACACATGACACAATATAACACAAGTTGCGGATATTGTGAAAAAACGTCCATGCACCATAAAGAAAATTCAGAATTACACCCATTGAAATCCATTGCGTAGCATGATGGGAAAAATTTAAAACACTATCTCCACACTTATCCACGTTTGGCGCATTTTAGCTGCTTGATATTTCTGATTGATTACAAAACTTTAAGAAAGTAAACAAGGTAGGACTCCAACTTTCACATACTCTTAATATCCATTTATATTAATTATTTGATAGCCATAATATATATATATATATATATACATATATATATATAATATATATATATAATTGGAGCCTTAAATAGTTAAATAATTCATAACAACGTAGATTTTGATTCATTATTTTTTTTTAAGCAATGACAGTTTTTTATAATATGAAAAACTGTCCCTTTCAACACTTTAATCTCCAGTTTTTGGTAATATAAAAAACTGTCCCACTTAAATTCTTGGGAATCCAAAAGGGCCCCACAACATTTTTTGTTTTAAATAAATTATACAATTGTTTTTTGTTTTCTTTTTACTTTCATCACTTAAGTCTCTAGATTAACTTCAGCTCTATCCATCAATTTTAAGTTTTAATACTTTTTAACAGTTTTTTGTTGTTGTTTTATGCCCTTTTTGTCAAAGAAAATGTTGTCTTTATGGCAAATACACAAATTATGCAATATTTTTCCTCAAATAAATTTTCAAAGTAGAATATTTGATGTGAAGAAATTGGAGCCGCATTTTGCAGACCCCTGGTCTAGCGACTCATGATAAGTGTTGAAAGTAATTTAAAAAAAGTATGATTTATTTCTAACACTTTTTTGGGAGGGGCCATTTTAGAACCCCAAGAATTCTAGTATGATTTTTTTTTTAAACTTGTATTGCTCAAAAAATAATAATGAATCAAAATCAATGTTGTTATGAATTATTTACCTATTTAAGGCTCCAGCTACTACACTAAACCTTTTTATTAGTATTTGTTTGTGTGATTTAGGCCCTTTTTGTAAAAAAAAAATTAATTAAAAAAAAACTTAGTTTTTTTTTTTACTTTAATACTTAAATCTCTAGGTTAATTTCAGATCTACTTGTCAATTATTATTTTATTAATTATTTTTTTATGATTTTAGTTCGGGTTTTTTTTTGTCAAAGAAAACTTTAGTTTTTTATGGCAAACACACAAAATATGCAATATTTTTACCCCAAAATATGTAAGTGTAATATTTGATGTGAAATAAGTGGTGCCTGAAATAGATCAGTAATTAATAAAAAAATATTGATATTGATTCATTATTATTTTTTGAGCAATGACAGTTTTTTTTAAAAATCCCTCAAAAATTCTTGAGAATTCAAAAGGGTCCCACTCGTGTTTAAAAATAACTTTTCAACACTTAAATCTCTAGATCAACTTCAGATCTAAGTGTGGATTAAAAGTTTTTATTTCTTGATTTGAATGTATTATTTTTTGAGGAACAGCTTTTTTTGTTTTTTTAAAGATCCCACTTAAATTTTTTGGGGACCCAAAAGGGCCCTACTAAAGTGCTAAAATAAGTCATACGATTTATTTTCTTACTACTTTTTTACTTTTTACACTAAAATCTCTTGATTAACTTCAGATGTATCCGTCGATTATTATTTTTTAAAGTACATTTTCTTATGTCTTTAGTTGGGTTTTTTGCGTTTTTTGTCAAAGAGAACTATGTTTTTTATGGCAAACACACAAATTATGCAATATTTTTCTCAAATAGTATTTCAAAGTGTAATATTTGATGTGAAGTAATTGTAGGCTTAAATAGGTCAATAATTCATAATAACATTGATTTTGATTAATTTTTATTTTTTTGAGCACTTAGTGTTTTTTAAACCCCACTAAAATTATTGGGGATTCAAAAGGGCCCCACTTGTGTTAAAAATAACTCTTTTTTTTTTTTTTTTTTTTTTTTTACTTTCAACCCTTAAATCTCTAGATCAAGTTCAAATTTAACCGTCGATTATACATTTTTTTGGTCTTTTGATTTTAATTATTTTATTTTTTTATTTTTAGGAATGGCTGTTTCTTTTTCTTTCTTTTTTCAATATTCCACAAAAATGATTGGGTACCCAAAATAAATTGTAAATTTTTTCGTACTACGGCGTGGCGCAGTGGAAGAATGGCCGTGCGCGACCCGAGGGTCCCTGGTTCAATCCCCACCTAGTACCAACCTCGTCATGTCCGTTGTGTCCTGAGCAAGACACTTCACCCTTGCTCCTGATGGGTGCTGGTTAGCGCCTTGCATGGCAGCTCCCTCCATCAGTGTGTGAATGTGTGTGTGAATGGGTAAATGTGGAAGTAGTGTCAAAGCGCTTTGAGTACCGTACCTTGAAGGTAGAAAAGCGCTATACAAGTACAACCCATTTATCATTTATTTATCATTTACTTTTTTACTTTCAACACTTTAATCTCCAGATTGATTTTTTTTATATTTTTGGTTGGGTTTTTGTTTTGTTAAAAAAAAAATGTTTTATGGCAAACACACAAAATATGCAATTTTACTTTCAACACTTAAATCTCTAGATCAACTTCAAATTTGACCGTCGATTATTAGTTTTTTGTCTTTTGATTTTAATTCATTATTATTTGAGGAATTAGTTTCTTTTGAAAAAAAAATATTCCACTAAAATTGTTGGGGACCCTAAAGGGCCCCCCACTCATTAAAGTGTTAAAATAAGTCATAAATCTTTTTCTTACTACTTTTTTACTATCAACACTTAAATCTCTAGATCGGTTTTTTTGTATGTTTTTGGTTGGGTTTTTAGCCCTTTTTGTCAAAGAAATCTAGTTTCTATCGCAAACACACAAAATATGCAATATTCTTCCCAAAAAATGTTTCAAAGTGGAATATTTTATGTGAAATAATTGGAGCCTATATAGGTCAATAATTTATAACATTGAGTTTTAAAGAAAAAACAGCCTGCATGCCAACTTAGTGTTATTAGAGTTAACATTGCAACTTTTTCTTTTTACCATTAATCTGTTTGCTCTTTTATTCCGCTGTTTTTTATTAGCATTTTTAGAATGTGCCATGGGCCTTTGAAACATTAGCTTCGGTCTGCAAATGGCCCCCGGGCCACACTTCAGATACCCCTGTGATAAGGACTAACTTCCCGTATGTCCCCGCTCTGCAGCGTCATGTTCCTCCAGTTCGTCCCCAAGACACACTTGTTCTTCACAGCGGGTAAGGACAAGAAGATTAAACAGTGGGACGCCGACAAGTTTGAACACATCCAGACCTTAGAGGTCAGTCTCTGCAACAGCTGAAAGATTGGAGCTCAAGGTCGGGATTCTTAAATCCTCTTCTTCCCCCTCCAAGGGTCACCATCGCGAGGTGTGGTGTCTGAGCATCAGCCCCAATGGCGACCATCTTGTCTCCTCCTCACATGACAAGTCCCTGCGCCTGTGGGAGAGGACGCGGGAGCCCATCATCCTGGAGGAGGAGAGAGAGATTGTGAGCAGAAAGAGGACCGTGGCGCCATCTTTTATTCGAGCCTTCCTCTGCAATGTTTTTTTATTTCACAGGCTCGAGAAGCCGAGTTCGAGGAGAGCTTGGCCAAAGGAGACGCTCCGGTGGTGAGTGACGTCGTCCTCTTCCTGACCCACAACCCAGCAGCCGCATCGATTCCTTAGCCAATCACCTGTCTCCATGCTGGTCCCGCAGGTACCTGGAGAGGCCCAAGGCGAGGCCGCACCGGCCGCCAAAAAGACCGTGGAGACGGTGAAAGCTGTACGTTGACTTCCATCTGTGGCTAGCACTTTAGCCAGCACTTTAGCCTTCATTTTAGCCAGCACTTGAGCCTTCACTTTAGCCAGCACTTTAGCCTTCATTTTAGCCAGCACTTGAGCCTTCATTTTAGCCTTCACTTGAGCCTTCACTTGAGCCTTCACTTGAGCCTTCACTTTAGCCAGCACTTTAGCCAGCACTTTAGCCAGCACTTTGGCCTTCACTTTAGCCAGAATTTAGCCAGCACTTTACCCTTAACTATGGCCTTCACTTTAGCCAGAATTTAGCCAGCACTTTAGCCTTCACTTTAGCCAGAAAGTTAGTCAGTACTATAGCCAGCAATTTTGCCTTCACTTGAGTCAAAATTTAGCCAGCACTTTAGCCTTCACTTTAGCCAAAATTTAGCCAGCACTTTAGCTAAAACCTTAGCTAGCACTTTAGTTAGCTCTTTAGCTAGCACCGTGCACTATTAGCTCCGAGATGAAGGCTATCTAACGTGTGTTTGTGTGTGTCAGGCTGAGCGCATCATGGAGGCTCTGGAGCTCCTCAGGCAGGAGAACAGGAAGATGGAGGAACATAAATATGCTTGTGAGCGTGCTGGAAAAGAGGTGGGAATGCTGTCATGTTGCTTACTGGCCACTTCATTAGGTACACCAGGGTTCATTTAGTGGGTGTTCACACACTTGTCTCTTTCTAATATTTACACCACAGGTGTACAAACTTGGGGGGCCGCTTTAAGCTAAAAAAAAACACTAACTAACTATATATATGTGTGTGTGTGTCTATATATATATATATAAGGGCTGCAACTAACGATTCATTTGTCGATTATTACTTCGATTAATCGATTAATAATCGGATAAAAGAGACAAACTACATTTCTATCCTTTCCAGTATTTTATTGAAAAAAACAGCATACTGGCACCATGTTCTGCACATTGGGGGTGCAGCATACACCAATAATAACACAGAAATGTAACTCATCAGATCAGAACTGAATCAGATATTGTGCACGTTTCTGTTGTGAATAATAAAGGATTAATTTTAGGCTGCCTCTGAATAATAGCATGAAATATTCCAGCACCTTCATAACGTTTTGTTACACTAAAGCGTCACTCAAATCTAAATATATTTATATAGCTTTATCGGGCCAGGCTACATTGATCCATTATGAAACCAACCTGAGATATTTCTGTCCGTTATGTTTATTTCGAAATTGGTAACCGTGCGTTTTCTCTCTCAAAACGGAGTCAAATGTGCCGGAGACACATTATCAGCCCCGCGTTGCAACAAAGGCATAACGTTAACGTTACTCACAAAAACGCTGAACTCATGAATGCTTGTTGCCACTATGGACTTAAAAAGTTATGTACTGTGAGTTCTTCCCTTCATCCATGGCTCCAACATGTTTCCTTTTCAGGTGCTCCTGAAGCAATGTTGTACTTCCGTGCTATTTTGCAGGAAACGCTCTTCTTTGAAGTCTTTAAAGTGAAGTGTACCCACACTTTTGACGACTTAGGTCGTACACTTTTCTCCATTGAAGCAATGACCTCAAGATGTTTCTCCGCTAAACTATCTGTACTGTTTTCCTGCGCCATTTTTCGAATGTTTCCGCAAAGGAGACAGCGTCGTCACGTGAGCTGCACATGACACATCATTGGCTGGCTTACCTCCACCTCATGAGACGTAGCCTCAGCGCCGCCCTGGAACTGTTTTGTACTGTTTTTGTACTTATTTTGATTATTGTTTCTCAGCTGTTTGTAAATGTTGCAGTTTATAAATAAAGGTTTATTAAAAAAATGTTTTTTAAAAGCCTCCGCGCATAGCATAGTTCCAACGAATCGATGACTAAATTAATCGCCAACTATTTTGATAATCGATTTAATCGATTAGTTGTTGCAGCCCTAATATATATATATATTAGAGATGTCCGATAATATCGGCCTGCCAATATTATCGGCCGATAAATGCTTTAAAATGTAATATCGGAAATTATCGGTATCGGTTTCAACCTCCCGATTTTCCCGGGAGACTCCCGAATTTCAGTGTCCCTCCCAAAAATCTCCCGGGGCAACCATTCTCCCGATTTCCACCCGGACATCAGGGCGTGTCTTAAAGGCACTGTCTTTAGCGTCCTCAACAACCTGTCGTCACGTCCGCTTTTCCTCCATACAAACAGCGTGCCGGCCCAGTCACATAATATATGTGGCTTTTACGCACACAAAAGTGAATGCAATGCATACTTGATCAATAGCCATACAGGTCACACTGAGGGTGGCCGTATAAACAACTTCAACACTGTTACAAATATGCGGCACACTGTGAACCCACACCAAACAAGAATGACAAACACATTTCGGGAGAACATCCGCACCGTAACACAACATAAAGACAGCAGAACAAATACCCAGAACCCCTTGCAGCACTAACGCTTCCGGGACGCTACAATATACAACCCCCCCCCCCCCCCCCTGTTGTTTTGAGGCATGTTTAAAAAAAAAAAAAAAAAAAGCACTTTGTGAAAGTCAAAGTATAGTATTTCCCATAGTTGTAGTGGGTATCAGAATTATCTCAAGTTAATGAGAGCATGTCCCAAATTCCAAGCTGCTGTTTTGAGGCATGTTAAAAAAAAAAAAATGCAATAATAAATATGGCAGTGCCATGTTGGCACTTTTTTCCATAACTGGAGTTGAAGTTGTTCTCTTATTTTGGAAAACCTTGTTTTTGATTGATTGATTGAAACTTGTATTAGTAGATTGCACAGTACAGTACATATTCCGTACAATTGACCACTAAATGGTAACACCCCAATAAGTTTTTCAACTTGTTTAAGTCGTGGTCCACGTTAATCAATTCATGGTAAAGTTACATTGTTTAATGCATCCAGCAGGGCATCACAACAAAATTAGGCATAATAATGTGTTAATTCCACGACTGTATATATCGGTATCGGTTGATATCGGAATCGGTAAATAAGAGTTGGGGAATATCGGATATCGGCAAAAAAGCCATTATCGGACATCGCTAATATATATATAATGTTTGGTGTGTGTGTATATATATATATATATATATATATATATATATATTTGTATAGACATATATCCCTCTCATTTTATATGGCCCGCAAAAGCCTGGAAATAATTTGTGTCAATAAAATCTAAATTGTTTTATTAAAAATTCTAATAAATACTTAAATATCTGCTTAACTTATGATTGCAAAGCAAGTTATCCATCAAATTGTACACTATAAAAGTGACCAATAGATTTTACTGTAAAATTTACAGAGGTTTTTTTTACAGCATGTTACTGTAAGTCGAAAAAAACAACCAAGGTTTGTTTTTTTTACAGTAAAATTCTGTCGACTGAGCTGTCAGTTTTGTTTTGTTTTGTTTTACCGTAAAATCCATGGTTGATGTTTTTACGGTGTGTTACTGTAAATGGAATAACGATACCACATTTTATTATGGTTAAAAAACTGGCAGGTAAGTTGCCAAAATAAAATAAAAAAATGTTTTCTATTTACAGTAATATGTTGTAAAAAATAATAATTAAAAAAAACTTCATATATTTTACAGTAAAAGTCTGGCAACTAAGCTGCCATTTTTTTCCATAATCAACAGCGGTAAAATCCACAGATTTTTTTTTTACATTGTACATAAAAAAAAAAAGTAAAATAGGCAAATTCATTAATTAATTACTGTTATAAGCGGCCCTCTAATGGCAGCCATGACTTCGGTGTGGCCCTCAAAAAGTTTGACACCCCTGATCTACATCAACAATATGATTTGTCTGAGTGACTGGACTAGACAGATAGAAAAACTTTTTTTTTTTTAATTGATTTTGGATTTTTTTTAACTGATTAAGAATCGTTACAAATAAGAATCGCGATTCATTCATTTTTTTGACACTCCTACTAAATATAGGCAAAAACACGCCGCGAGCCTGTCTTCTTGTTAAATTTGTGATGTCTTGCTGCAGTTTAGACGGCAGTGATTTACACCAGCTCGTATACATAAGGCAGCCAAAACATTAGGCACAGGTCCTATCTTGAATAAACCTGAGCATTATTGTTTTTGCTCATGGAAGGTGTACCTCCATGATGGTAATAATTAACATGACCTTGTCTTGCAGCTGGCGCCCCCTGAGCCCAATTCCATCCTTGTGGCCTTTGGAAACATTTCAGTAAGCACCACATAAGCACTCCAATTTTTTTTTTATGTATTCCACTCACGAATATTCGCTGTGTGTTCCTCTTCCAGCCGTCTCGCTATGTCCTGGACGTCATCAAGAAGGTCCGGTCCAGGTGAGACGTAGCCTCTTAGGTCACATGTCCGTTGCCCCTCCCGCTCCCCTTAACCTTGCGATGCTATGTTAGCGAGCTGGAGGTTTCCCTGCTGGTCCTGCCGTTCTCGTACGTTCCCGAGCTGTTGGCACTTTTCGACGGATTCATCCGGCAAGGCCTGGACGTGGAGCTGGTGTGTCGCTGCCTCTTCTTCCTGCTCAAGTGAGTTTCCTGAAAGACACGGTGCTTCCACCCACAAGGTGGTGCTAGCATTGCTCGTCAGCCTGAAGGTGTGAACATAAGTTACATAACCCTGGTTTACTGTGACGAAAGAGTACACACCAGAAAACACAAACTGGGAGCTGATGGAGATCAGCTAATAACCTTACGTCTAATTTTTAAACATTTTTTTATCACTTTTAGCTCTTTGGGTTGAATTTGAAATAACAAACTGTCTATTTTTGTTTTGTATTTAGTGTAACGGT
Source organism: Nerophis lumbriciformis (assembly GCF_033978685.3). Lineage (NCBI taxonomy): Eukaryota > Metazoa > Chordata > Actinopteri > Syngnathiformes > Syngnathidae > Nerophis > Nerophis lumbriciformis. The sequence goes on from NC_084560.2 coordinate 37,069,675, forward strand.
TATGCGAATACTGTGGTATTTCGGTTTCAAAGTCTTCACAATAGTCTTCACAGTTACAAAAGATTTAAAGTTAGTATTATTTGCGGATGATACAACAGCGTTTTGTTCAGGAGAGAACACAGAAGATAATACAAATAACAACAGAAGAAATGAACAAATTAAAAAGATGGTTTGACAAAAACAGACTATCGTTGAATCTCAGTAAAACTAAAATAATGCTATTTGGTGACAGTAGAAGAGAAAGTCAAACACAAATACAAATAGACGGAATAGAAAGTGAAAGAGTAAATGAAACCAAATTTCTAGGTATACTGATTGATGATAAATTGAACTGGAAATGTCATGTAAAAAATATACAACATAAAGTAGCAAGAAACACGTCAATAATGTATAAAGCAAAACAGGTTCTAGACCAAAAATCACTCCATATTCTCTACTGCTTGCTAGTGTTACATATCTGAGTTATTGTGTAGAAATATGGGGAAATAACTACAAAAGTACACTTCATTCATTAACGGTGTTACAAAAAAGATCAGTTAGAATAATACATAATGTTGGATATAGAGAACATACAAACCCTTTATTTATTGAATCAAAGATACTGAAATTCCACGACATAGTGAATTTGCAAACAACTAAAATTATACACAAAGCAAACTATAACCTGCTACCCAAGAATATACAACAATTCTTCTCAAAAAAAGAGGAGAAATATAATCTTAGAGAAAAATGTAATTTAAAACATTTGTATGCACGTACAACACTTAAGACCTTCAGTATATCAGTATGTGGAATTAAAATATGGAATGGATTAAGCAAAGCAATCAAACAAACAATGTGCTAATATGATCCACTTAAAGAAACTCTTCAAACTTAAAGTGCTTACAAAGTACAAAGAAGAAGAACCATGATAAACACTCTGAATTTATTTCATCCATCCATTCATTCATTCTCAAAATAATGTTACTCATCTCATCATATGAAATATAACTTACTTCACAAATGATTATTTATTTATTTATTTGTATTGTTATTACTTATGGAGTACCGTATATTGTGAATAAATTGAGAACAGGAAGTGAACAAAAGTTTTAGCAACTGTTATGTAAAAGAAAAGGGGTAGGATTAAATAAGCTCTGCTTCTTCCTATTCCTTTTCGAACATGTTGAAAAGAGAAACTGGAAATTGTGATGTATCATGTTGTATGCATGCACGTTTGAAATAAACTCAAACTCACTCACTCACTTACTCACAATAATACCGCCTGACGGTATCCAACAAAAAGTCGGTGTGTAGTTTTTTTTCTGGCGCTTTAGTGTCTGAAAATAAACATTTCCCAGATTCCTCTGCACAGGTGGTGTTCGCAGTCGATGAGAGGAATTGTTTGTTTGGGATGTTTCCTGAAAAATGTCATCAAAAAACTGTTTATTTTGTTTTGTATTTAGTCGGGATGTAACAACGTCAAATCTCACGATATGATATTATTGAACTTGCTGTGCTGCTAAGGCTGTTTTGTCGGCATACAGCCACATCAAAAGTAGCGGGCTACGTTACTACAAACGTATCGCTTAGGGTGATGTAATGTACCTAAAAGTAATTCATTAGTAGTAAAAGTGACCGCGTTAGTAACGCAGTTATTATATAACTGCCGTTATTTCGAAAACCTATTACTAGGGGTGTATTGGTTATGCGGATACTGCGGTATTTCCATTTCAAAGTCTTCACAATAATACTGCCTGACGGTATCCGACAAAATGTCGGTGTGTAGTTTTTTCCGGCGCTGTAGCGTTGGCCGATTCTGAAAATAAACATTTCCCAGAATCCTCTGCCCAGGGGGGCGCACAGGTTGTGTTCGCAGTTGATGAAAGGAATTGGGTTTTTTTGGGACGTTTCCTGAATAATGTCATCAAAAAACTGTTTATTTTTGTTTTGTATTTAGTCGGGATGTAACAACGTCACATCTCACGGTATGATATTATTGAGCTTGCTGTTTTGCTAAGGCTGTCTTATTGACATACAGCCACATCAAAAGTAGTGTGTCACGTTACTACAAACGTATCGCTAATGGCGACGTAACGTACCTAACAGTAATTAATTAGTCGTTAAAGTGACGTCATTAGTAACACAGTTATTAAATCCATCCATCCATTTTCTACCGCTTATTCCCTTTGGGGGCGTTGGAGCCTATCTCAGCTACAATCGGGCGGAAGGCGGGGTACACCCTGGACAAGTCGCCACCTCATCGCAGGGCCAACACACATAGACAGACATAACTCCTATTATTACAAAAACCTACTACCGTATTTTTCTGAGTATAAGTCGCTCCGGAGTATAAGTCGCACCGGCCGAAAATGCATAATAAAGAAGGAAAAAAAACATATATAAGTCGCACTGGAGTATAAGTCACATTTTTGGGGGAAATTTATTTGATAAAACCCGACACCAAGAATAGACATTTGAAAGGCAATTTAAAATAAATAAAGAATAGTGAACAACAGGCTGAATAAGTGTACGTTATATGAGGCATAAATAACCAACTGGTATGTTAACGTAACATATTATGGTAAGAGTCATTCAAATAACTATAACATATAGAACATGCTATATGTTTACCAAACAATCTGTCACTCCTAATCGCTAAATCCCATGAAATCTTATACGTCTAGTCTCTTACGTGAATGAGCTAAATAATATTATTTGATATTTTACGGTAATGTGTTAATAATTTCACACATAAGTCGCTCCTGAGTATAAGTCGCACCCTGCGACTTATAGTCCGAAAAATACAGTACTAGGGGTGTAACTGTTATGAGAATACTGCGGTATTTTGGTAGTTTTTCAGTTTACTCACATTTTTTTGGGGTTATTCGCTTCTGTCGCCTTGAAAAAAAGCTACGGAAAAAATGACATACCGACTTTTTGCTTGTTCGGTATTATTGTACTATCCGCATAACCGTTACACCCCTAGTATTTAGTGTTCAAAATAACGGCAGGTATCTCATAACTGCGTTACTAACGCCGTCACTTTTACTATTAATTAATTACTTTTAGGTACGTTACATCGCCATTAGCGATACGTTTATAGTAACGTGGCACGCTACTTTTGATGTGGCTGTATGCCAACAAGACAGCGTTAGCACCACAGCAAGTTCAATGCAGGAAGCAACTTGTCACTAATGAAAGCAACAACACACTAAAATGAACTTAATATTAAATAGTAGGGGTTTCAAAAAAATAGTTTTTCGAAATAATCGTGATTCTTATTTGTAACGATTTGTAATCGATTAAAGAAATTTAAAAAAATCATTAAAAAAACAAAAACATTTTAATTATTATTTTTATTTTTTTCCTTAATTGGTCCTGTTTAGCCACTCAGGCAACAGGCACCACCTTTTAAAGGCACACACACTGCTCTCATGATATGTCTCTCAACTGCATATGCCATATATTTGAAGTTTGTTTTTTAAGTCAATCAATCAATCAATGTTTACTTATAAATCCCTAAATCACGAGTGTCTCAAAGGGCTGAAGTAACTCATTGAAATTATTTTCCCTTGTAATTAATTACATTTATTAAAGAGCAATTCCGTTAGTAATTGAATGACTTTTTTGGTAAAGTAACAAGTGATGTCCGAAATGTTTTCTTCTTCCTGGGGGGGCGTGACAGAAAATAATTGAGAAGCACTACTTTATCGCCAGACTTCTTTTGTTTGTTTGATGTTGTTATTACTGCCACAAGTGGTGTAAAAGTGTATTACAACTGAGTACTGCTGCAGACCAACTATTGTTAAAAAAAAACACTGAACTAACTAGAAACAAATTCACTAGATTATTCAATTATTTTTATATCGGTATCCCTGTATTTACTTAGTATCGAACTGATGACATAATTCCCTGTATCACTAACACCTACTGTCTGCTAAGCCAGCAGAATGAGATGTTAGCAAGAGCAAAACTTACTGCCAGTTCTTATATTGGACATTTAAGATACAGGCCGATATAATCTGATACCTGTTTTTTTGTATTTTTTTTGCCGATATCAATATCGGATCTGGACACCCCTAATAATCATAATCATAAAGTCACTCCTTAATTAGTACTTTATAGAAGTTGACAGTTTATCTTCCTCCTTTATTTTGGGCCAATAAATGTGAATATTTGAATGGTTCATTACAGTATGGTAGGGATTCATATGGAGGAAGAGGCGGGGTTAATCATTTTGCAATGCAGTCTGCTGAAAATGATGGAAAGCGCCACTCTGCACAGCAACTGTGGTCAAAGTTGGAACACGCCTCAAGATATTCAATGCACGTCCGGTGGTTAACGTGAATAGTGCAACTACCAAATTTGTCACGTATCATGTGTCAGGTAAACCGCGACGAATGGGGCGTTCAGCATTATATAACAATGACATGATAAAGATTACGACTATGCCACGACCTTGTCTGAGTGGATCATCAGGACTTTTTCTCGCCTCAGGATTCATTTTGGTCAGATCTCCAGCAGCCAGAAGCTCCTCGCCGTCATCGATGACCTCCGCGCCCACACGCTCTCCAAAGTGAAGGAGATCCGGGTAAGTCGCCTCTGAGCAAGATGGCCGCCTTGTCTTGTCGGCGCCCTCACGTGTGTCCTCCCTCCTCTCGCCGGAGCAGGACCTGATGGGCTTCAACAGCGCCGCCCTGCAGTTCCTCCAGCGCCAGATCGAGAGTAAGGAGGAAGTGATGTTTTTCATGGACGCCACGGACCGGCTGAAGGAGAAGAAGAAGAAGAAGAGGAAGAGGGAGCGGGCCATCCTCGCCATCGCTTGAAAGATCACGTTGTGTTTTCTACAGTTAGCGTCTTGAATAAATACCTTGTTCTCACCTTCCCCACCAGCCTTGCTTCGCGTGCAATTCAAGACTTCCTGTCTGAGTCCTGGACCGCCGCCTTGGTGTCCCACAGGGCTCCCCCCTCTGCCCCCTCCCCTTCTGCTGGGCCTCCCTGAGAGTGAGGAGATGTGGTTTGACTTTACAAGCTTGTAATTTCTCACATGCATGTACGACACGCTGGCTGTAACGCTGTGTCAACATGGTTGACGCCATCCTTCTAGAACAGGGACGTCCAAACTTTTTTCCACTGAGGGCCATGCACTAAAAAATTAAAGCATACATTTTCCTATTTTTTAACCTTTAGTGCTCCCCTCAAGTTCGGTCTTGGGGTCTCAGTCTTAAAAATATTACAAGAAAAAAAAAAAATATATTTTTTTTTTAAACCTAAATCTCTTATCACAGGTGTCAAACACAAGACCCGTGGGCCAAATCTGGCCCGTCACATCATTTTATTGTGGCCCATCACATTCTAATGTGGCACATCACATTTTATTGTGCCACTCCATGTTTTATTTTGGTCCACATTCTAATTTTGCCCACCGTATCATTTTATGTGGTCCGCCACATCAATTAATGTAGTCTGCTGCGTAATTTTAAAGTAGCCCCCCATGTAATTTTAATTTGGCTGACCACGTCATTTTATGTGGTGCTCCACATAATTTTTGTGGCAAGCCACACCTTTATGTGACCGGTCACTTCATTTAATGTAGTCCGCCGCATAATTTAAAGTGGCCCCCCCACATCATTTTATGTGGTGTTCCGCATAATTTTTGTGGCCGGTCACATCTTTTTAAGGTGATCCACTTTGGCCCACTGCATCATTTTATTTTGGCCCACCGCATCATTTATCATTTAATGTAGTCCGCCGCATAATTTTATTGTGGTATTCAAAGTAATTTACGTGGCCAGCCACATTTTATTTTGGCCCACTGCATTATTTTAACATGGCCCACCACATAATTTTAAAGTGGTCCGCCACATCATTTAATGTAGTCCGCCGCATAATTTTAAAGTGGCCCCCAATGTCATTTTAAAGTGGATCACCACATACTTTTATGTGGTGTTCAAGGTCATTTATTTGGCCAGTCAAACCTTTTTTTTTACGTAGCCGGCTACCTCTTTTTATTTTGGCCAACTGTGTTATTTTAAAGTAGCCCACCACATAGCCCACTGCATCATTTTATTTTGGCCCACCGCATCATTTTATGTGGTCCGCCGCATCATTTAATGTAGTCCGCCGCATAATTTTAATGTGGTATTCAAAGTAATTTACGTGGCCAGCCACTTTTTATTTTGGCCCACTGCATTATTTTAACTTGGCCCACCACATCATTTTAAAGTTGTCCGCCACATCATTTAATGTAGTGCGCCGCATAATTTTAAAGTGGCCCCCCGCCCCCATATCATTTTAAGGTGGATCACCACATACTTTTATGTGGTGTTCAAGGTCATTTATTTGGCCAGCCAAACCTTTTTTTTACGTGGCCGGCTACCTCTTTTTATTTTGGCCAACAGTGTTATTTTAAAGTAGCCCACCACATAATTCTAAAGTGGCCCACATCATTTTATGTGGTCCGCCACATCATTTAATGTAGTACGCTGCATAATTTTAATGTGGTATTTGATTTTAAAACGGCCCCTTGTGTCATTTTAATGTGGTGGACCACATTTTTATAATGTGGTCCACCACGTTATTTATCTGGCCAGCCACATCATTTTATTTTGGCCCACCACATCATTTTATGTGTTCCGCCACATCAATTAATGTAGTCCGATGCGTAATTTTAAAGTAGCCCCCCATGTAATTTTAATTTGGCTGACCACATCATTTTATGTGGTGCTCCACATAATTTTTGTGGCAAGCCACACCTTTATGTGACCGATCACATCATTTAATATAGTCCGCCGCATAATTTTAAGGTGGCCCCTCCATATCATTTTACAGTGACTCACCATGTCATTTTATGTGGTCCATCCATCCATCCATTTTCTACCGCTTATTCTCTTCGGGGTCGCGGGGGGCGCTGGAGCCTATCTCAGCTACAATCGGGCGGAAGGCGGGGTACACCTTGGACAAGTCGCTACCTCATCGCAGGATCAACACAGATAGACAGACAACATTCACGCACTAGGGCCAATTTAGTGTTGCCAATCAACCTATCCCCAGGTGCATGTCTTTGGAGGTGGGAGGAAGCCGGAGTACCCGGAGGGAACCCACACAGTCACGGGGAGAACATGCAAACTCCACACAGAAAGATCCCGAGGCCGGGATTGAACTCACGACTACTCAGAACCTTCGTATTGTGAGGCAGACGCACTAACCCCTCTTCCACCGTGCTGCCATTTTATGTGGTGTTCCACATAAATTCTCAAGTCTGCTGTCTGCATGTTGGCCACCAGAGAGCGCCAGCACTCCACTCATAATGCACGTGAGCGCTTTTCCTTTTTTCTCTACACATGAAACATATTTAATCTGAACTATGTATATGGAAATTATATTTAATTATAACAATGCAGGAATATTCATGCATTTTAAATACTATTAAATAATTTCAATAAATAATATAATTACATGTTATTATAAGGTTTCACTTTATGACTAGCATGCATGCTACAATTCTGCAATTGTTTTACAAAAATGAACGAAATAATAGAAATAAATTAAGTATTTTTTGTGTTTTTATTTAATTATACCAAAACAATACAATAAAAAAAAACGCCGTCATCCAAGACTTGGTGTCGCTTCTCCACGGGCCACCAGGACCCTTTATTCACTCTCAAGTGTTGTCGACGCCACACAAACTAGAAATAAGAATATTCTCACAGGCGAGTAATCATCATGGCCGGAACATCACAGCATATCATAGCAGCTCATAAAAATCAGCCTCCTAGTGGCCGTGACAAGAACTATCCGTTGACTTTCTACACAGGAGTTGTGGTTATTTAAATTCTATTTACCTTATTTGACCTTTTATTTTCCTTCTTTAACCTTCTATTTACCTTTTATTTAACTTATTCAACCTTCTATTCACCTTAATTGTCCTTTTATTTACCTTCTTTAACCTTTTATTTAACCTATTCAACCTTCTATTCACCTTATTTGTCCATTTATTTACCTTTTATTTAACTTATTCAACCTTCTATTCACCTTATTTGTCCTTTTATTTACCTTCTTTAACCTTCTATTTACCTTTTATTTAACCTATTCAATCAATCAATCAATCAATCAATCAATCAATCAATCAATGTTTATTTATATAGCCCTAAATCACAAGTGTCTCAAAGGGCTGCACGACAACCTTCTTTTCACCTTATTTGTCCTTTTATTTACCTTCTTTAACCTTCTATTTACATTTTAATTAACTTATTCAACCTTCTATTCACCTTGTTTGTCCTTTTATTTACCTTCTTTAAGTTAAGTTAAAGTGAAAGTGCCAATGATTGTCACTCACACACACACTAGGTGTGGCGAAATTATTCTCTGCATTTGACCCATCACCCTTGATCACCCCCTGGGAGGTGAGGGGAGCAGTGGGCAGCAGCGGTGGCCGCGCCCAGGAATCACCTTCTATTTACCTTTTATTTAACTTATTTGACCTTATATTGACCTTATTTTACCTTTTATTTATCTTTTATTTAACCTTCTATTTACCTTATTTGACGTTTTATTTACCTTCTTTAACCTTCTATTTACCTTTTATTTAACTAATTCAACCTTCTATTTACCATATTTTACCTTCTTTGACCTTCTATTTTATTTCCCTATTCATTTTAACCTTTTATTTGCCTTTTTTTTTTTTTACCTTATTTTACCCTCTATTCAACTTCTTTTACCTACCATTTATTTTCTATTTACCTTATTGTACATTCCAAATTTCGTACCGTATACGTGCAAAAGTATATAGGTATGACAAATTAAGCTCCTTGATTATTGCTTCTATTACCTTTTATTTACCTTCATTTACCCAGTATTTAAATTATTGTACTTTTTATTGACTTTTTTTTTTTACCTTTTATTATGTTTATTTGACCTTTTATGTACCATCAATTTACCTTTTTACCTACATTTACCTTTTATTTACTTTTTTACTTTCTCTTTTCCTTATTTTACCTTCCTTTTACCTTGTTTCACCTTATTTTCCCTTTTATTTATTATCTTTACCTCCAATTTACCTTTTTGTACATTCTATTTGCCTTGTTTTACCTTCTATTCAGCTCATTTTACCTTCTATATTACTTTTTCAGCTTGTATTTACCTTCTATTTAACTTCTTTTACCTATCATTTACTTTCTATTTACCTTCTTTTACATTTTATTTACCTTATTGTACCTTCCAAATTTAGTAACATATATGTGCAAATGTATGACAAATTAAGCTCCTTGAATCCTTGAATTTTCCTTCTTTTGCCTTTTATTTACTTTCATTTACCTTGTATTTAAATTATTACCAGCAATTTACTTTTTTTTAACCTAAATTGACCTTTTATTTACTTTCTTACCTTCTCTTTTCATTATGTTACCTTCATTTACTTTGTATTTCAATGATTGTACCATCTTTTTCCTTTATTTTAACCTAAATTCACCTTTTATTTACTTTCTTAACTTCTCTTTTCATTATTTTACCTTCTTTTTTATCTTCATTTACTTTGTATTCCAATAATTTGGCCTATTATTGCAATTTTTTACCTTTTATTTACCTTCTATTATATTTATTTTACCTTTTATGTACCTTGTCTTACCATCTATTTAAACCTATTTACCTTTTATTTATTACCTTTACCTCCAATTTACATTTTTGTTTACCTTCTATTTGCCTTGTTTTACCTTGTATTTCACTTTTTCTTTTACCTTTTATTTATATATTTAACTTCCCTTTACCTTTCCCCACCTTATTTGACCTTTAATTCACTTCTATCACCTCCACTTCACCATTTGTTTTAACTTTTAACCTTTTATTCAGTCCAGATGTATCATGTATACTCCTTAAAATAAAAGATTAATCTAAGCAACAGAATATAAATCAAAGCTTTTTTTCAAATCAAATTAATCGATTAACAGTCTCAAATTGTCATTAAAAAAAAAAATATTGAAATTATTACAACTTAACCTATGTTCCATATTTTTTTATTGCACACAAAAAAATCCCCAAATTTGGAAAGTCCATGTATTTCATTGGACAATGACGATAGGAAAATATACAAGTGCGCCCTCTCGTGGCTGTAAACTGTACTTTCATGACGTCACATCTGTCTCATTGATATTATATTGTCACCGCCTGGCTCCGTTTGAGACAGCGACCTCTGCTGGATGCATAGCTGCAGTACTCTTTTGCCCGCCTTTAACTGTTGAAGTTGTCCTAATCAATACTGCATTATTGATCATCAAATGTGCGAGGAAGTATTATTAGTATTTTACATCAGGTCAAATGGGACAGAATGAAACACATAAATCTTTATAATTACCTAAATGTGTCATTAATTCATCAAAATTGAAATTGAATACACAAATGTGTCATTAATTAACTTAATGTAAAATTATTGATTTATTTGAATATTGAGTTGATGATATCATTATCATGCTCTATCGCACATGCTGTTTTCTGGAATCATAGCGGCCTGCATGGGTCAGCCCTCATTTGATGGTCTTTTTTTCAGTTTTGGATGCAGAGTAGGCCAGAAGACAGCACCCAGGCCCAGAGACTTGTGGGGGGGGGGGGGGGGGGGGACTTCATGACGCCTGGTCCCTACACCAGCTGACCTGCTAACCAGCTAACTAATCAACCAGCTAACCGCCCAATACCAGCTAGCACCCATCTCCCACAGGTACCCGCTCCTCAACATGAACTAGTCCTAACTAGTTGGTTCTTGGGCTGCACCTATCCATTCGTTTGGTCATCTATTGATTAGTTTCATGGATCAATGGAGTAATCGGATTTAAACTTCAAGAAAGTAGTTGAAATAAAGATTGTTGTATTTGCCATAACCTTCATTACCTTCAATTTACCTTTTTTATTTACCTTCATTTTTACCTTCTTTTTTAACTTGTTTTACCTTTTTTTTTTTTTTTACTTTTAATTACCTTCCTTTACTTTTGACCTTTTATTTAACTTGTTTTATCGTCTTTTCACCTTCTTTTACCTCTAATATTTCTTTTAACCTTTTATTTATCTTCTTTTTATCTCTTTTGCCTTCAATATTCTTTAATTTAACTTTTTATTTACCTTCTTTTACCTTCAATATTCCTTATTTTAACCTTTTATTTACCTTCTATTATACTTATTTTACATCTGACTACATTATTTGACCTTCTAATGACCTTTGTAAGTCGAAGAAGGTAATTATAATGGAAAATAAGGTTAATAAAAGGTAAAAGATGTTAAATAGAAAGTAAGAAAAGGTAGACAAAAAAGGTAAATAAGTTAAAGGTAAAAGAGGATAACAAGGAAAATATGTTATTTGTGTTCTTTTCCTTGTTAGCCTCTTTTACCTTTAATTTATCCTTTAACTTATTTATCTTTTTTATTTATTTATTTTTTTTAACCTTTTTTTACTTTCTATTTAACATATTTTACCTTTTATTAACTTTATTTTCCATTTTAATGACCTTCTTTGACCTTGTAATACCGTCTATATTTATTTGTTCTACCATTGATGTACCTTCTTTTATCTTCTATTTACTTTGTTTTACCCTTTGTATTACTTTCTTTACTTTTTTTTTTACTTTCCATTTACCTTCTTTAACCTTCTATTTAACTTCTTTGACTGTCTCTCACCTTGTTTTTATCTTATTTCACTTTCTATAGTCCTCCTTATACCTTTATTTACCTTGTGAGATCATGTGCGATACAAGCAGTCCTGCAGCGTGTTTACTTGTGATATCATGTGCGATATAAGCAGTCCTGCAGCATGTTTCTTGTGTGTGATATCATGTGCGATACAAGCTGTCCTGCAGCGTGTCTACTTGTGTGTGATATCATGTGCGATACAAGCCGCCCTGCTGCTTGTTTACTTGTGTGTGATATCACAGGTGAGACAAGCAGTCCTGCAGAGTGTTTACTTGTGTGTGATATCACGTGCGATACAAGCAGTCCTGCAGCATGTTTCTTGTGTGTGATATCATGTGCGATGCAAGCTGTCCTGCAGCGTGTCTACTTGTGTGTGATATCATGTGCGATACAAGCCGCCCTGCAGCTTGTTTACTTGTGTGTGATATCACGTGTGAGACAAGCAGTCATGCAGGGTGTTTACTTGTGTGTGATATCATGTGAAATACAAGCCGTCCTGCAGCGTGTTTACTTGTGTGTGATATCATGTGCGATACAAGCAGTCCTGCAGCGTGTTTACTTGTGTGTGATATCATGTGCGATACAAGCAGTCCTGCAGGGTGTTTACTTGTGTGTGATATCACGTGTGAGACAAGAAGTCTTGCAGCATGTTTACTTGTGTGTGATATCATGTGCGATACAAGCTGTCCTGCAGCGTGTCTACTTGTGTGTGATATCATGTGCGATACAAGCAGTCCTGCAGCTTGTTTACTTGTGTGTGATATCACAGGTGAGACAAGCAGTCCTGCAGGGTGTTTACTTGTGTGTGATATCACGTGTGAGACAAGAAGTCTCGCAGCATGTTTACTTGTGTGTGATATCATGTGCGATACAAGCAGTCCTGCAGTGTGTCTACTTGTGTGTGATATCATGTGCGATACAAGCCGCCCTGCAGCTTATTTACTTGTGTGTGATATCACGTGTGAGACAAGCAGTCATGCAGGGTGTTTACTTGTGTGTGATATCATGTGCGATATAAGCAGTCCTGCAGCGTGTTTACTTGTGTGTGATATCATGTGCGATACAAGCAGTCCTGCAGGGTGTTTACTTGTGTGTGATATCACGTGTGAGACAAGAAGTCTTGCAGCATGTTTACTTGTGTGTGATATCATGTGCAATACAAGCAGTCCCGCAGAGTGTTTACTTGTGTGTGATATCACGTGTGAGACAAGCAGTCCTGCAGGGTGTTTACTTGTGTGTGATATCATGTGAGATACAAGCCGTCCTGCAGCGTGTTTACTTGTGTATGATATCATGTGCGATACAAGCAGTCCTGCAGGGTGTTTACTTGTGTGTGATATCATGTGCGAGACAAGCTGTCCTGCAGCGTGTTTACTTGTGTGTGATATCACGTGTGAGACAAGCAGTCCTGCAGGGTGTTTACTTGTGTGTGATATCATGTGAGATACAAGCCGTCCTGCAGCGTGTTTACTTGTGTATGATATCATGTGCGATACAAGCAGTCCTGCAGCATGTTTACTTGTGTGTGATATCATGTGCGATACAAGCAGTCCTGCAGCGTGTTTACTTGTGATATCATGTGCGATACAAGCAG
>NC_084560.2:37087920-37165420 GCF_033978685.3 Nerophis lumbriciformis
TCCCGGGGACCTGGAAGGGTCTCAGTCATAAACATTTCAAAAATAAGTGTTTTATTTTATTTATTTTATTTTATTTTTTTCAACACTTAAATCTCTAGTCAACTTCAGATCTATCTGTCGATACAGCGTTTTTTGTGTGCGTTTTATTGCTTTTTTGTTAACATTTTTTTTTCTTTTTTTCATGGCAAAAACACAAAATATGCAAAATTTTACCACCAACATTGATTTGAATTAATTATTATTTTTTGATCAATTAAAAAAAAAAAAAAATCCCCCAAATATTGGGCATCCAAAAAGGTAAAAGTATGACTTATTTTTAACTCATAAAAAGTGTGAATAAGTCATACTTTTAACTTTTTATTTTTATTTTTTTTTAACCTTTTTTACTTTCAAAACTTAAATCTCTAGATCAATTTCAGATCTATACGTCAATATTAATTATTTTTTTGTATGTTTTGTGCTCTTTTTGTTATATATATATATATATATATATATATATATATATATATATATATATATATATATATATATGTTGTATGGCAAAAACACAAAAATTTGCAATATTTTACCACCAACAATTCATTATTATTTTTTGAGCAATTAAAACATTTTTTTTAAAAATCCCCAATTATTCACTCGTAAAAAGTGTTAAAAAATAAGTCATACTTTTTACTTTTTTCTTTTTTTACTTTCAAATCTTGAATCTCTAGATCAACTTTAGATCTGTCAATATTAAGTTTTTTTGGTATGTTTTATACTCTTTTTGTCAAAGAAAATGTAGTATTTTTTTATGGCAAAAACACAAAATTTGCAATATTTTACCACCAACATTATTATTTTTGGAGCAATAAAATACAATTAAAAAAAAATCCCCAAATTATTGGGGATCCAAAAGGGCCCCACTCGTAAAAAGTGTTAAAAATAAGTCATACTTTTAACTTTTTTTTTTTTTTCTTTCAAAACTTGAATCTCGAGATCAACTTCAAATCTATCTGTCAATATTACGTTTTTTTTGGTATGTTTTATACTCTTTTTGTTAAATAAAATTTATTTTTTTATGGCAAAAAACCCAAAATTTTAAATATTTTACCACCAACATTGATTGGTGGTAATCATTATTATTTATTGATCAATTAACATTTTATTTTTTTTAAATCACCAATTATTGGGGATCTAAAAGGGCCGAACTCATAATTTTTTTAAAAAATAAGTCATACTTTTTTTTTATGTTCAACACTTGAATCTCTGGATCACCTTCAGATCCATCCGTCGGTTTTGTATTTTTTTTGGAAATTATTTTACTTTATAAACTTGAATCTCTAGATCACCTTCAGATCTATCCATCGATTGTTTTGTTTTTTGGAAAATGTTTTATTTTATCTCTAGATCAACTTCAGATCTATCTGTCAATATTAATTATTTTTTTTTGTATGTTTTATGTTCTTTTTGTTTAAGAACATTTTTTTTTTTTTAAATGGCAAGAACACAAAATATGCAATATTTTACCACCATTATTATTTTATTTTTTTTAAAGCAATTTAAAAAAAAATACAAAATCCCACTAAAATTCTCAGGGATCTAAAAGGGTCTCTCTCATAAAAAGTGTTAAAAATAAATCATACTTTATTTTATTTTATTTTTTTTTTAACTTTCAACTTCAGATCCATCTGTTGTTTTAAATTTTGTATTATTATTTATGTGTTTTTTTCTGTTTTGTTTATGCCCTTTGCTGCTCAAAATATACAATGTTTCCCCAGAAAATATTTCTAAATGGAATATTTGATGTGAAGTAATTTGAGCCTTAAATAGGTGAATAATCCATAACAACATTGATTTTAATTTATTATTATTATACATTTTTCAAATCAAAAACAGACAAAAAATCCCACACATTATTTTTTTTTTATTGATTTCATCGCTTAAATCTCTATATACGTCTTTTTAAAATGTTTTTTATTTTTTTTATTTTTATTTTTGTAATGAATTTATCAATCAATCAACAAAACAATACACAACAACACCACAACAATGCAATCCAATTCCAAAACCAAACCCGTCCCAGCAACATTAAGAACACCAATAAACAGAGCAATTGAGAGCAATTGAGGACACACAAATCCAAATGTAGTGCAACAAAAATGAACATTATCGACAACAGCATCAATATTAGTAACAATTTCAAAATAGCAGTGATTAAAACACCCTCATTGATATTATCATTAAAAACATTAATAAAAAATAATAAAGAATGAGAAACGAGCAATAGTGTCACAGTGGCTTACACTTGCATCACATCCCATAAGCCCGACAACACACCGCGTCTAACATTTTCCACAAAGATATAATAAGTCATATTATGTTATTTTTATTTATGTATTTTAATTTGTTTTATGGTTTTTTTTTGTAATAGTATTTTTAGAATGCGCGGCGGGTCGTTAAGAAATGAGCTGCGGGCTGCAAATGGCCCCGGGGCGGCACTTTGGATACCATTGCACTATTACCTCTAACCCCACCCCAGGTGACCTCAAAAGTGTGCATATTGATCACATTGCACACCGATGAAAAGAGGAAGTGCTGAGTGGACAAGTTTTGGGTGGGAAGCCACAGAATAGAAAAGACACTAAGAACATGTTTATTCTCTGACTGACATGATTGACAGGTAGCATCTCCTTCTGGGTGGTCTCTCTCTCTCTCTCTCTCTCTGTGTGTGCGTGTGTGTGTGTGTGTGTGTGTGTGGGTGGGTCAAAGTTGCCCTCTCAGCTATTTTTTCACCCGCGACTTTAAAGAGTCTGCGAGTAAATTCTATGAATACAATGTCGGGTCACACTTGGGTTTTTATAGGCGATACAGAGCTGGACTTTTTATTTGTGGTTTTTTTGTTTTAATTTTTATTTACGGCAAAAAACCAAATTGTTGGTCGCCTGACAAAACATCAAATGTGTGGCTTATAAAGTCAAAGTTTGAATGCCATAGTTAGTATGAAATGATTAACTAAAGGTTACAAGTTCACATTATGAAAGTTGCTATACGTGAAATAGTAACCTTTACACGCTGTCTGAGGCTCAGCCAATCCGTGGCTGCGATACTGAACAATGCGCTCTGATTGGTTGGCGCTCGTCTCCTGGCCAGTACTGCTGTGGTGTTGACATTTTTGCTTCACTCAACCATTTTCCTGCTTAAAAGTGCTTGATTTAGGCCAAAAAATACAAAGAGTATGCTAAAACAATCCGTACATAAAGTTAGATTTGATATAATTAAAATATGCAATGTGGTGATGTTGCAAACTTCCAAGTGCAACTGTACACTTTATATATACTTGTACACTTGTACTTTTTGGTGGTAATTATGGCAAGATTATGACTCACATATTTTGACCTTTTTTTTTGGTTTTCTTTCATTGTATCAGTGGGGGGGGGGGGGGAAATCCAGAATAAAACAATGTTGTATGTATATATATATATATATGTATATATATATATGTGTGTGTATATGTGTATATGTATATGTATATATATATATGTATATGTATATATATATGTATATATATATATATATATATGTGTATATATATATATATATGTATATATATATATATATAGATAAATAAAATAGATGAAAAAATATATATATATATATATACACATATATAACGTTTATATATAACATTTTATATACATAATATTGTATATGTATACATAAATAAATATATATAAATGTGTATATATATATATAAACTAACGTTTTGTCCTAACAATATACATACCATTGTATATATATATATATCCATCCATCCATCCATTTTCTACCGCTTATTCCCTTTTGGGGTCGCGGGGGGCGCTGGAGCCTATCTCAGCTACAATCGGGCGGAAGGCGGGGTACACCCTGGACAAGTCGCCACCTCATCGCAGGGCCAACACAGATAGACAGACAACATTCACACTCACATTCACACACTAGGGCCAATTTAGTGTTGCCAATCAACCTATCCCCAGGTGCATGTTTTTGGAATATATATATATATATATATATATATATATATATATATATATATATATATATATATATATATATATATATATATATATTTATATATATAATTAATATTATACATATAATTATACATATAATATTTTATATATACATATTATATAACATATCTATAATATTATATATATATAACGTTTTATATATAACATGATATATGTATAAATAAATATACGTACATATATTTATACATATATATGCTAACTTTTTATGCTAACAATATATAAAGAGATATATACATAAAATTATTTCATATATATTATCTCTATAATATATATGGATAATATATATGTTAACTTTTTATACTAGCAACTTAGCTGAATTTGTAAGTTTAAACCTAACAATCATGGATTTTGTATTTCTCCCGCCATTTTATAATTATGCTAGCTGTTTTCCTGTTAGCATGCTAACTTTTTATGCTAGCATTTTAGTTCATTTTAAGTTTTAACCTATATATATATATATATATTTGATTACTATTTCTCCCTCTCTCCCTCTCACTATATATATATATATATATATATATATATATATATATATATATATATATACATACAATTATTTCATATATATTATCTCTATAATATATATGGATAATATATATGTAACTTTTTATACTAGCAACTTAGCTGAATTTGTAAGTTTAAACCTAACAATCATGGATTTTGTATTTCTCCCGCCATTTTATAATTATGCTAGCTGTTTTCCTGTTAGCATGCTAACTTTTTATGCTAGCATTTTAGTTCATTTTAAGTTTTAACCTATATATATATATATATATATTTGATTACTATTTCTCCCTCTCTCCCTCTCACTATATATATATATATATATATATATATATATATATATATATATATATATATATATACATACAATTATTTCATATATATTATCTCTATAATATATATGGATAATATATATGTAACTTTTTATACTAGCAACTTAGCTGAATTTGTAAGTTTAAACCTAACAATCATGGATTTTGTATTTCTCCCGCCATTTTATAATTATGCTAGCTGTTTTCCTGTTAGCATGCTAACTTTTTATGCTAGCATTTTAGTTAATTTTAAGTTTTAACCTATATATATATATATATATATATATATATATATATATATATATATATATATATATATATATATATATATATATATATTATTACTATTTCTCCCTATCTCCCTCTCACTTTATATATATATATATATATATATATATATATATATATATATATATATATATATATACACACACATTTTCTCATTAAAATAGTAATAATATTTTTTTTATTATTTCAAATTTGGAACAACATTCACTGTGAAATGTCAATTTTTTTTTTTTTTTTTAATAAATCAAACTTAAAAAAAAAAAAAAGTTTCTTCTTTTTGAACATTTATTTAAAGCCGGGCATGAAGCGGCACGTAAAAGTACACGCTGTGCCGTCCGTCATGAAAACACACGTGCAGTAACACCTGTGAGGAGGTCCAAATACTTTGTCAACGTCTCCATCTGTCCTCCAGACACACACACACACACACACACACACACACACACACACACACACACACACACACACACACACACACACACACACACACACACACACACACACACACACACACACATTGAGCCCCCCCAGAGTAGAAGAAGAAAGAAGTCTGCAGTGGCTGCTTCCTATTAGCGTTTAATCAAGTTAACATTTCTAAAGTCCAATAAGTCAATGAAGTCCTTCGCTGGGCCGACATGTTTTGGGTCTGAAGGCCAGAAAAAGGGAGAAAAAAAAAGGTTCTTTGCAGCCGCCTGCGGCCGTGTCCAACGTGTCCAACGTGTCCAAGGTGTCTCCTGGTGCGAGGGAGCCAATAAAAGAAGTCCGCCTCCCTCCGCACGTCTCAACCTCTTTGTTTTCTTTTCATCCTACTCGTCCGCCGCGGGACACGCCGACCTCCACGTTCCGCCCGGTTCAGGTTTTGAGCCCGCGGGCCAAAGCTCTGGCTGTGAAAACAAGCGAGCGAGGACTCTTTTAATCTCTAAATCTAATTGTCGTGCTCCTGAGCGCAAATGTAAACAAACTACGATTACGAGTTATCTTCAAAAAAAAGAAAAAGCTGCTGAAGTCCTCTGGCGCCCCCTAGAGGCGACGTGTCCCACGGTGTGTTCACGTCTCGTCTTTCTGAGTGACCCACCGCATCCAGCCAAGTCAACGTGTGCTTAAATAGCTGTCTGTGCATGGCTGCCACCTGCAGGACTGGAGGGGAACAGCACGCCATTGTGCGAATGCTCCAAAGCGTTCACCATACTTGCCAACCCTCCCGAATTTTCCGGGAGACTCCCGAATTTCAGTGCCTCTCCCGAAAAATCTCCCAGGACAACAATTCTCCCGATTTCCAGCCGGACTTAAGGCACGCCCCCTCCAGGTCCGTGCGGACCTGAGTGAGGACAGCCTGTCGTCACGTCCGCTTTTCCTTCATATAAACAGCGTGCCGGTCCGGTCACGTTATAAGAGTGCACAACTGCACACACAACAAGAAGGAGACGAAGCAGAAGAATGAAGAAGAGACAAGTCATGGCGACGACGAGTGACAGAGAATAGAACTAGGATGGACAATTCAACCCTAAACTCACTCCTTTCCTGCAAATTAAATGTCACAGATGCTGCCCATACCTATGCTCCTTAAAGGCTGTGCTACTGGCTGCAAAGCATTGCACTTTCAAATACAACAATGAGTAGAGAGGGGTGTTATGTGTGTATATGTGTAAATAAATGAACACTGAAATTCAAGTATTTATTTTATATATATATATATATATATATATATATATATATATATATATATACAAACCCCGTTTCCATATGAGTTGGGAAATTGCGTTTGATGTAAATATAAACGGAATACAATGATTTGCAAATCATTTTCAACCCATATTCAGTTGAATATGCTACAAAGACAACATATTTGATGTTCAAACTGATAAAAAAATTTTTTTTTTGCAAATAATCATTAACTTTAGAATTTGATGCCAGCAACACGTGACAAAGAAGTTTGGGAAAGGTGGCAATAAATACTGATAAAGTTGAGGAATGCTCATCAAACACTTATTTGGAACATCCCACAGGTGAACGGGCAAATTGGGAACAGGTGGGTGCCATGATTGGGTATGAAAGTAGATTCCATGAAATGCTCAGTCATTCACAAACAAGGATGGGGCGAGGGTCACCACTTTGTCAACAAATGCGTGAGCAAATTGTTGAACAGTTGAAGAAAAACCTTTCTCAACCAGCTATTGCAAGGAATTTAGGAATTTCACCATCTACGGTCCGTAATATCATCAAAGGGTTCAGAGAATTTGGAGAAATCACTGCACGTAAGCAGCTAAGCCCGTGACCTTCGATCCCTCAGGCTGTACTGCATCAACAAGCGACATCAGTGTGTAAAAGATATCACCACATGGGCTCCGGAACACTTCAGAAACCCACTGTCAGTAACTACAGTTGGTCGCTACATCTGTAAGTGCAAGTTAAAACTCTCCTATGCAAGGCGAAAACCGTTTATCAACAACACCCAGAAACGCCGTCGGCTTCGCTGGGCCTGAGCTCATCTAAGATGGACTGATACAAAGTGGAAAAGTGTTCTGTGGTCTGACGAGTCCACATTTCAAATTGTTTTTGGAAACTGTGGACGTCGTGTCCTCCGGACCAAAGAGGAAAAGAACCATCCGGATTGTTATAGGCGCAAAGTGGAAAAGCCAGCATGTGTGATGGTATGGGGGTGTATTAGTGCCCAAGACATGGGTTACTTACACATCTGTGAAGGCACCATTAATGCTGAAAGGTACATACAGGTTTTGGAGCAACATATGTTGCCATCCAAGCAACGTTACCATGGACGCCCCTGCTTATTTCAGCAAGACAATGCCAAGCCACGTGTTACATCAACGTGGCTTCATAGTAAAAGAGTGCGGGTACTAGACTGGCCTGCCTGTAGTCCAGACCTGTCTCCCATTGAAAATGTGTGGTGCATTATGAAGCCTAAAATACCACAACGGAGACCCCCGGACTGTTGAACAACTTAAGCTGTACATCAAGCAAGAATGGGAAAGATTTCCACCTGAGAAGCTTAAAAAATGTGTCTCCTCAGTTCCCAAACGTTTACTGAGTGTTGTTAAAAGGAAAGGCCATGTAACACAGTGGTGAACATGCCCTTTCCCAACTACTTTGGCACGTGTTGCAGCCATGAAATTCTAAGTTAATTATTATTTGCAATAAAAAAAAAAAGGTTTATGAGTTTGAACATCAAATATTATAATATAGTTTGTTGAATATGGGTTGAAAAGGATTTGCAAATCATTATATTCCGTTTATATTTACATCTAACACAATTTCCCAACTCATATGGAAACGGGGTTTGTATATATATTTATGTGTGTATATATATATATATATATATATATTTATGTGTGTATATACAGTATATATATATATATATATATATATGTATATATATATATATACATATATATATATATATATATATATATATATTCATGTGTGTATATATATATTTTTTTATATATATATATATATATATATATATATAGCTAGAATTCACTGAAAGTCAAGTATTTATTTTATTTATATATATAAATGAAATACTTAAATTTCAGTGAATTCTTGCTATAAATATACTCCTCCCCCCTTAACCCCCCCCCCCTCCTCCCCAAATCTCCTGAATTCGGAGGTGTCAATGTTTCTGAGGTGTCAAGGTTGGCAAGTATGGCGTTCACACATGCAGTTTTCTACACCAGTGTTTTTCAACCTTTTCTGAGCCAAGGCACATTTTTTCATTGCAAAAATCCCCGAGGCACACCACCAGCAGAAAACATAAAAAAAATGAAACTCAGCAGCCGATATTGACAGTAAAAAGTGGTTCTCGCAATTGTTGCATATAAATTCAAACCATAAGCATGCATCACTATATATATGTCTTGTCTCTGGTGAGGGGCGGTCGCATTTTTTTCCGCTCCCTTCTTCTCCCTGCTTGCTCTCTTTGTTTTGTCTTGTCTGCACTTTTTTGAAGCCTCTTTCTTTGCGCTGTCCTCCAAATCGAAACATCAGACAAGGAAATGATCAGCTGGACTCTCGACTCAATTGACAAAATCCTTTCGACGAGGAAAAGAGGTTCTGGGGAGCCTGGCTGCCCTGATGGAACCATTGCTGCGTGGTACGTGAGAGATTCCTGGGACAAATGGAGAATCATGTGCCTCTCAGTCCTTTCCATCGAGGACGTGGAAGACATCTACCTATTTGGAACCGTGATCGCGGGGCACCTGCTGATTGGGCTTGGCATTGCTCTGGTGTATCGTCAAATTCGTAAGACGATGGCAGCCACTCAAGGAGCCCAAAGGCTGTTCGTCGCAATGGAAGGTTTGGGCAGGGCTGTGGGATCACAGACTGGGGCGATTTCTGAACTGTATCGCAAGATGGATCACATCATGGATAAGCTGGTTGAAAGGAAAAAATTGGATATGAGGGCCAGCATGGACGAATAGAACAGACAAGCCATTGTAATGTCTGCTCGCGGAAAAACAAAAATCCTAATCTACGATTTGACTCCCTCGAATGGCCTTGACAGTGTGAACAACAGGAGCAGGCTGTTCTGACAACACCCCCGAGGACACCTCAATGATGGACACTTTTGACCTCCCTCCCTCCTCAACGACACCTGGAGTCGAACTTTTGCTTGCGTGCAGAATGGCCCCAGGCCGATGGACACTGCATCAACACATCCAAGACAATGGGCATATACACACACACACCCCTCCCCCACCCCACGCTTTCACCACCGCTTGATTCACCTTCGGGGTGATGGACGGCTGGCAGAACTTCATAGCAGCAGTCGACCTCCAGGGCCCCAACTCCCCCCCTCTGTTGCGAGTTGTCGTGATTGAATGTAACGTGTTTATGTGTGCATTGCATGGAGGCTTTTTCCCACTCCAGATTAGGCCCCCTTAGGAGCCCAGTCTAGATTGTATTTTTTTTACTCATCTTCTTCCCCAGTGTTGAACCTTTTTCCCACCTTTTACGGGGCGCCTCGTGGCGACCCATCAGCGTTCCTGTTCTGTAACCCTGTACACTGTTTGTTTGTCTAATCTTGAACGGGTTTGTGCTGAAAACATAGTTTCGTTGTACTTGTTGCAATGACAATAAAGACCTACCCTATCCTAAAGTAGGTGTGCTGTCACCACTTGTCACATCACGCCGTGACTTATGTTGAGTTTTTTGGCGTTTTCCTGTGTGTAGTGTTTTAGTTCTTGTCTTGCGCTCCTATTTTGTTGTTGATTGTCATGTCATGTACGGATGTACTTTGTGGACGCCATCTGCTGCTCCACATGCTGTAAGTCTTTGCTGTTGTCCAGCATTCTGTTTTTGTTTACTTTGCAGCCAGTTCAGTTTTAGTTTCGTTTTGCTTAGCCATCCCTAAGCTTCAATGCCTTTTCTTAGCGGCACTGACCTTTTGTTTATTTTTGGTTTAAGCATTAGACACAATTTTACCTGCACCCTGCCTCCCGCTCGTCGTCTGCATATTGTGATCACGACAAACATCCACAAAGCAATTAGCTACCTGCTGCCACCTACTGATATGGAAGAGTATTACACGGTTACTTGGGGACAGCGTGGCGCTGTTGGGAGAGTGGCCGTGCCAGCAACCTGAGGGTTCATGGTTCGATCCCCACCTTCTACCAACGTAGTCACGTCCGTTGTGTCCTTGAGCAAGACACTTCACCCTTGCTCCTGATGGGTCGTGGTTAGGGCCTTGCATGGCAGCTCCCGCCATCAGTGTGTGAATGTGTGTGTGAATGGGTGAATGTGGAAATAGTGTCCCATTTTTAACCTTGAGTACCTTGATAATGGAATAAAACACTTTATAGCTTCAATGAGTATTTTAGGGGAAATAGTTGAAATAAATATATTTTCCTGCTTGCCATAACCTTCATCTTTTATTTATATATATATATATATATATATATATATATATATATATATATATATATGTATATATATATACATATATATATATATGTATATATATGTATATATATTCTTTTTTTAAACCTTATTTTACCTTTTATATTCTTTTTTTTCCCCACTTTTTTTAACCTTCTTTTACTTCAATATTCCTTTTTTTAACCTTCTTTTATATTCCTTTTTTTTAACCTTTTTTTTTTAACCTTCTTTTACCTTTTTTATTTTACTTTATTTTTTTTAACCTTTTTTAACCTTCTTTTACCTTTTATATAGCTTTTTCACCTTTTTCAACTTTTTATTTTATTTTTTACCTTCTTTTACCTTTTATATTCCTTTTTTACCTTTTATTTACCTCCTCAGGGTATTCAATCATCACAACTGGACAGTTTGTGTTTAAATGAGAGGTGAAAAGTCTTCTAAGACAAACCAAACAGTCCAGCTGTGATGATTGAATGTCCTGAGACTACAATGACCTGATGAATGACAACATTCATAGACTTTTCTTTACCTTATTTTACCTTCTATTTACCTTCTTTTACCTTTTATTTACCTTCTCTTACCTTTTATTTACCTTCTTCTACCTTTCATTTAACTTATTTTACATTTTGTTTACCTTCTTTTACCTTATTTGCAACGTATTTTACCTTTTTTACCTTTTATTTACCTTTTTTTTTTTACCTTCTATTTAACTTATTTACCTTGTGTGTACTCTCTTTTACCTTATATTTACTCTTATTTTACCTTCTATTTACCTTTTTTCTAACCTTATTTTACCTTATATATTCTGTTTGCCTTTTATTTACCCTCTTGGCCTTTTACTCAGGCCTAGTGGTTAGAGTGTCTGCCCTGAGATCGGTAGGTTGAGAGTTCAAACCCTGGCCGAGTCATACCAAATTACTTCCCTGCTTGGCACTCAGCATCAAGGGTTGGAATTGGGGGTTAAATCACCAAAAATGATTCCCGGGCACAGCCACCGCTGCCGCTCACTGCTCCCCTCACCTCTCAGACGGTGATCAAGGGTGATGGGTCAAATGCAGAGAATAATTTCGCCACACCTAGTGTGTGTGTGACAATCATTGGTACTTTAACTTCAACTTTTTATTTAACAAATGTTGCATTATATTGACCTTATTTAACTGTCTTTTGCTTTGTTTACATTTTATATTCATTTGCTTACCTTTTATTTACTTTATTTCACAGTTCTTTACCTTGTGTTACCTTCTATGTTCCTTTTTAACTTTTTATTGACTTTTTATTTACCTTCTTTTACTTTTTATTTACCATCTATGACCATCTTTTACCTTGTTTAATCTTTTACTTTTAATATTCATTCTTCATTCATTCTTTCATTAACCTTTCACCTTATATATATATTTTTTTTACCTTCAATATTCATTATTTTACTATTTATCTACCTTTTCTTCTTTTTTTTTTTTACTATTTATTTACCTTCTATTTACAACGTTTACCTTCTATGTACCTTCTTTGACCTCCTATTTAACTTATTTTACCATTTATGCACTTCTATTACCTTTTTTTTAAACTTTAATATGAATTATTTTACCTTTATTTACATTTTACCTTTTATTTTTACCTTCAGTACTCATTATTTTACATTTTATTGACCTTTTTATTTACTATTTATTTACCTTCTATTTACAACTTTTACCTTTTATTTACCTTGTTTGATCTCCTATTTACCTTATTTTACCATTTATGCACTTCTATTACCTTTTATTTACCTTTTTATTTTATTTTTTTTACCGTCAATATTCCTTGTTTTACCATTTATCTACCTTTTTAAAATTTTTTTTTACTATTATTTACCTTCTATTTACAACTTTTACCTTTTATGTACCTTCTTTGACCTCCTATTTACCTTATTTTACCATTTATGCACTTCTATGACCTTTTTTTAACCTTCAATATTAATTATTTTACCTTTATTTACCTTTTATTTTTTACCTTCAGTACTCATTATTTTACCATTATTGACCTTTTTTTTTTTTACTATTAATTTACCTTCTATTTATAACTTTTACCTTTTATTTACCTTCTTTGACCTCCTATTTACCTTATTTTTACCATTCATGCACTTCTATTACCTTTTTATTTTATTTTATTATCTTCAATATTCCTTGTTTTACCATTTATCTACCTTTAAAAAAAAATTTTTTTTAATTATTATTTTATGTTACTATTTATTTACCTTCTATTAACAACTTTTACCTTTTTTATACCTTATTTGACCTCCTATTTACCTTATTTTATCATTTATGCACTTCTATTACCTTTTTTTTTACCTTCAATATTAATTATTTTACCTTTATCTACCTTTTACCTATTATATTTTACCTTCAGTACTCATTATTTTACCTTTTATTGACCTTTTTTTATTTTTACTATCGATTTACCTTCTATTTACAACTTTTACGTTTTATTTACCTTCTTTTACCTCCTATTTACCTTATTTTACCATACATGCACTTTTATTACCTTTTATTTACCTTTTTATTAGATTTTTTTTACCTTCAATATTCCTTGTTTTACATTTCATTTACATTTTACCTTTTGTTTATTTTTTACTTTAAATATTCCTTCTTTTTACCTTTTATTACCTTTTATTTGCTACTTTGACCTTCTATTTACCTTCTTTAACCTCCTATTTGCCTTTTTGACCTTCCTTTTTACCCCTTTTTAACCATATTTTTCCATTAATGCACTTCTATTGCCTTTTATTTACCATAGTTTACCTTCTATTTACATGCTGTGTTTATTATACTGAAACACAATCATCAAAAACAAAAGTATTCCTTGCAATTTATCATCATTATTATTATTATTATTATTGGTATTATTATCATTATTATTAATATTAGTATTATTAGTTGTTGTTCATTTCGACCCTGAAAGCAGTTTTACGGCAACTCCGAAGTAAATTGTGTGTGTGTGTGTGTGTGTGTGTGTGTGTGTGTGTGTGTGTGTAAAAATAAAATGTGCGTGACATCTTTTTTGGACATGTTGGCTGAACGTCACCCAGTAATGTCTTCATCTGCTCCATGAATAGTCTGCAAGCGATACGTACAAATATAGATTTGGCTGTACCTGTAATCCCTGGCTCATAAACACTTTATAACGGGACTGTCTGCAAATGCAACTTGGTGCAGTAGATGGCAGCGTAACTCCTGTAGAGTGTTCAGACTCTACATTTTTCAAAACAACAAATGATTATGTTAAAAAAATTACGTAACTGATTTCCTTTTTTTACAGATTAGCTAGCGGCTAATGTCCCACCGCAGTGCAAACTCGCTTCTAAATCACTAATCCTAAGTATTATCATCACTGGAGGATGGAGACTAGCTAAACATGCTATATACACTGCACACCGTAGGACGATACAAGAAGGCATGCTAACCGCCAAGCTAGAGCTTTTGAACGTAAACAAGGGTGTGCGGATAGATACATACATCAACAGTAATGATACCAAGTATGGTATCAATGTATGGTCGATATTGCGGTCATTTTTGTTGTTGTTTTTGTTTTTGTTGTTGTTTACAAACCCAGGAAATAGGTCCCTGCAAACAGGAGGAAGTAATAATCATGGATTGAATTTCTTACCGCCATTTTAGAAGTATGCTTGTTGGCATGCTAACTTTTTTAGCAAATTTTGCAGATGTACACATTAAAGTCATATAAATTGGTTTATGAAACATGCTAAATGTTAGCATGCTAACATTAGCATGAAAACAGTTTTTTTTTTAGATTTTGTAACCGTTAACCCCAGAGTCATATAACTTGGTACCCGACATATGCTAACTTTTTTTGGAAACCTTTTTTTAAATATTTTTTTTATTATTATTATTATTATTTTTTAGCAAATTTTGCAGATGTACACTTTAGAGTCATATAAATTGGTATGTGAATCCTTAGCATGATCACCTTTTTTAAATTTTTGCAACCGTTTATCCCAGACTCATATAACTTGGTACCTGACAGATAGGCTTTTTTTTTTTTTTTTTACCTTTTTTTTTTTTGCATTCGTACAACTTAGAGTCATATAAATTGGTTTGTGAAATATGCTAACTGTTAGCATGCTAAAAATAGCATGCTGGCATTTTCACATTAGCATGAAAACTTTTATTTTTTTAATTTTGCAACCGTTTACCCGTGTCAAATAACTTGGTACCTGACATATGCTAACTGTTAGCATGCTAACGTTAGCATGCTAACTTTTTCAGATCGTTTACACTGTTTTAGCTAATTTCTCAGCCTTACAACTTGAGTCATATAAATTGGTTTGTGAAACATGCTAACTGTTAGCATGCTAAAAATAGCATGCTGGAATTTTAACATTAGCATGAAAATTTTAATTTTTTTAAATTTGCAACCGTTTACCCCAGTGTCATATAACTTGGTACCTGAAATATGCTAACTTTTTTTTGATGGTTTTCACTTTTTTATTTTTTACCTTTTTTTGCAGCCATACAACTAAGAGTCATATAAATTGGCTTGTGAAACATGCTAACTGTTAGCATGCTAACTGTTAGCAGGCTAACAATAGCATGTTGGCATTTTAACATTAGCATGAAAACTTTTATTTTTTTTAAATTTTGCAACCGTTTACCCCAGTGTCATATAACTTAGTACCTGACATATGCTAACTGTTAGCATGCTAACTTTTACAGATCGTTTACACTGTTTTAGCTAATTTTGCAGCCTTGCAACTTGAGTCATATAAATTGGTTTGTGAAACATGCTAACTGTTAGCATGCTAAAAATAGCATGCTGGAATTTTAACATTAGCATGAAAACTTTAATTTTTTTAAAATTTGCAACCGCTTACCCCAGTGTCATATAACTTGGTACCTGAAATATGCTAACTTTTTTTTTTGGATGTTTTTTTTTTTTTTACCTTTTTTTGCAGCCGTACAGCTTGGAGTCATATAAATTGGTTTGTGAAACATGCTAACTGTTAGCATGCTAACAATAGCATGTTGGCATTTTAACATTAGCATGAAAACTTTTTTTTTTTTTTTAATTTTGCAACCGTTTACCCCAGAGTCATATAACTTGGTACCTGACATATGCTAACTTTTTTTGTTGTTGATGGTTTGCACTTTTTTATTTATTTATTTTTAGCTTATTTTTAAATTTGCTACAGTTTACCCCAGTCATATAACTTGGTACCTGAAATATGCTAACTTTTTTTTTAGCTTTTTTTTTTTGCATTCCTACAACTTAGTCATATAAATTGGCTTGTGAAACATGCTAACTGTTAGCATGCTAACAATAGCATGTTGGCATTTTAACATTAGCATGAAAACTTTTATTTTTTTTAATTTTGCAACCGTTTACCCCAGTGTCATATAACTTGGTACCTGACATATGCTAACTTTTTCAGATCGTTTAGTTTTTTTAAGCTAATTTCGCAGCCTTACAATGTGAGTCATATACATTGGTTTGTGAAACATGCTAACTGTTAGCATGCTAAAAATAGCATGCTGGAATTTTAACATTAGCATGAAAACTTTTAATTTTTTAAATTTTGCAACTGTTTACTCCAGTGTCACATAACATGGTACCTGACATATGCTAACTGTTAGCATGCTAACGTTAGCAAGCTAACTTTTTCAGATTTTTTTACACTTTTTTAGCTAATTTCGCAGCCTTACAGTCACCTTAGAGTTAGGCAAAGCATGCATGACAAACGCAAGCTTGTCGTTCTGAATTTTCCCCGACGCTACGAGTACAATTCCTGCTAGCAGTTGTCGGAAGCCGCCGTCGCACTTTCAACTCTCTCGACTTTCCCTCAAGGTTGTTGCGCTCGTAAATTTTACCGCGGCGTGAAACAGAAGATAGCTTCCCAGGAAGGCGGCGGGGTTTTTTTTCCGATTAACCGTAGGCCTTTTTAGTGCCGCGCCCGCAGCCGCCACGGCCGTGTCACCGAAGCCGCGCCAGGCTACGTGTTTATGTGCGTGTATTTAGTGGCGGTCCCATGACTTATGTGCTCGTGACGGCGAAAGGAAAGCGACAACAATTAGGAGACAAGATTAACATGCAGCTGACGGCGAGGTTTTCGCCGGCGAGTGCCAGCGAATAAACGCCGGCGGGCGGGGGGTCGCGCCATTCCCAGAATTCCACCGGGGCCTGATCCGGTGTCAGGTGGTCCAAGCCCCTCGGTCTTGGGAAAGGTTATCCAGCGGGGCCAGAAACAAGAATACGAGGGCCCCGATAAAGACAGCTGGAGTCTAATCTGGCGTCCAGGCTGGTCAGTAACTCTGCACCGGCAAGCTCGCCGTCACCTGCCAGCAGCGTGCGAGCCAACATGTGTCACGCTTCTGACAATTCTCTGATTACCAGGAATTACTGTTTACATTTTTTTTTTTAAATTATATTGCAGAATCTTCACCTTTTTTTTCTGTCTCCCAGCTTTTTTTTAATCCAATTTTTTGGATTTTATTTTTTAATCCAATTTCAACCGCCCCGCCATCAAATGTTTAAGCTATCTGTATTTATATACCAGAAAAAAAATCCCAAATTTTAGTTTTTTATAAAATGCTAGCGTGCTAACATTAGCATGCTAACTTTGTAAAATAGTTTTACACTTTTTAACTCATTTTGCAGCTGTACACCCCAGTTATATAACTTAGTAATTGACATGTGCTAATTGTTAGCATGCTAACATTAGCATGAAAACCTTTTTTTCAATTTTGCAAACGTTTACCCCAGACTAATTTTTTGATGGTTTTCACTTTGTTTGTTTGTTTTTTTAGCTAATTTTGCAGCCATACACCTTAGAGTCATATAAATTGGTTTGTGAAACATGCTAACTGTTAGCATGCTCAAATTAGCATTACAATAGTAATACACTTTTTAGCTCATTTTGCAGCTGTACACCAGTAATTGACATGTGCTAATCGTTAGCATGCTAACATTAGCATGAAAACCTTGTTTTCAATTTTGCAACCGTTTACCCCAGACTAATATAACTTGGTACTTGACAGATAGGCTAACTTTTTTTTAGATGGTTTTCACTTTG
Source organism: Nerophis lumbriciformis (assembly GCF_033978685.3). Taxonomy (NCBI): domain Eukaryota; kingdom Metazoa; phylum Chordata; class Actinopteri; order Syngnathiformes; family Syngnathidae; genus Nerophis; species Nerophis lumbriciformis. The sequence goes on from NC_084560.2 coordinate 37,106,028, forward strand.
TTTTTGTTTTTTAGCAATTTTGCAGCCGTACACCTTAGAGTCATATAAATTGGTTTGCATGCTAACAATAGCATTACAATAGCAATACACTTTTTTAACTCATTTTGCAGCTGTACTGTACACCCCAGTTATATAACTTAGTAATTGACACGTGCTAATTGTTAGCATGCTAGCATTAGCATGAAAACCTTTTTTTTCAATTTTGCAACCGTTTACCCCAGACTACTTTTTTTGATGGTTTTCACTTTGTTTTTAGCTAATTTTGCAGCCGTACACCATATAAATTGGTTTGTGAAACATGCTAACTGTTAGCATGCTCAAATTAGCATTACAATAGCAATACACTTTTTAGCTCATTTTGCAGCTGTACACCCCAGTTATACAACTTAGTAATTGACATGTGCTAGTCGTTAGCATGCTAACATTAGCATGAAAACCTTTTTTTTTTAATTTTGCAACCGTTTACCGCAGACTAATTTTTTTGATGGTTTTCACTTTGTTTTGTTTTTTTTTAGCTAATTTTGCAGGCGTACACCTTAGAGTCATACAAATTGGTTTGTGAAACATGCTAACGGTTAGCATGCTAACAATAGCATTACAATAGCAATACACTTTTAAACAAATTTTGCAGCTGTACACCCCAGTCATATAACTTAGTACTTGACATATCCTAATCGTTAGCATGCAACATTTTTAGATAGTTGGCACTTTTTTTCTTTTAAATCTAATTTTGCAGATTAGAGTCATATAGATTAGTACGTGAAACATGCTGTTAGAATACTAACATGTTAACATTAGCATGACAACTTTTTGTTTTAAATTTTGCAACCGTTTACCCCAGAGTCATAAACTTGGTACTTGACATATGCTAATTTTCAGCTTGATAGCATGTTAACATTAGCATTATAGCATGTTTACATTAGCATGCTATTTTTTAAAGATAATTTTAGGCTTTTTTTTTTTTTTTTAGCAAATTTTGCAGCCTTACACCTTAGAGTCATAAAAAAATTTCACATCAAATTTTCCACTTTGAAATTAAATCGGGGGGAAAAGATTGCATTTTTTGTGTGTTTGCCATAAAAAAAACTAAGTGTTCTATGACAAAAACAACATTTGATGTGAAGTAATTGGTGCCTTGAATAGGTAAAAAAATAACAACTTTGATTTTGTTTATTTTTTTTTGAGGAATTAAAATTTTTTTTGGATTAAAAAAAAAAATCACACCAAAGATCTTGGGGATCCAAAAGAGTCCCACTGATAAAAGTGTTAAAAAAAATCATACATTGGTTTTATTTATTATTTTTACTTTTGGATCCCCAAGTATTTTAGTGGGATTTTTTTTAAACTGCCTTTGCTCAGAACATTATAACGAATCAAAATCAATTATAAGAATTATTGACCTGTTTGAGGCTCCAATTACTTCACATCAAATTTTCCACTTTAAAATGTTTTCGGGGGGAAAAGATTGCATTTTTTGTGTGTTTACCATAAAAAAAAACCAAAGTGTTCTATGACAAACATTTGATGTGAAGTAATTGGTGCCTTGAATAGGGAAAAAAATAACAACTTTGATTTTGTTGATTTTTTTTTTTGAGGAATTAAACATTTTTTGGGTTAAAAAAAAAAATCACACCAAAGGTCTTGGGGATCTAAAAGGGTCCCACTGATAAAAGTGTTAAAACAAATCATAAACTGCTTGTATTTACTTTTTGGATCTAGTGGGATTTTTTTTTAACTGCCTTTGCTCAGAACATTAAAACGAATCAAAATCAATAATCAATTATAATAATTATTGACCTTTTTGAGGCTCCAATTACTTCACATCAAATTTTCCACTTTGAAATTTTTTCAGGGGGGAAATTTTTTTATTTTTTGTGTTTACCATAAAAAAAACAAAGTGTTCTATGACAAAAACGACATTTGCTGTAAAGTAATTAGTGCCTTAAATAGGTAAAAATATAACATTGATTTTGTTGAGAAATTAAATTTTTCTTGGATTAAAAAAAAAAAATCTCACCGAAGGTCTTGGGGATCCAAAAGGGTCCTACTGAAAAAAGTGTTAAAAAAAAATCATACATTGGTTTTATTTACTCTTTTTACTTTTATAAGTGGGACCCTTTTGGATCCCCAAGTATTTTAGTGGGATTTTTTGCTCAGAGCATAACGAATCAAAATCAATCATAAGAATTATTGACCTGATTGAGGCTCCAATTACTTCACATCAAATTTTCCACTTTAAAAATTTTTCGGGGGGAAAAGATTGCATTTTTTGTGTGTTTACCATAAAAAACCCCAAAGTGTTTTATGACAAAAACAACATTTGATGTGAAGTAATTGGTGCCTTGAATAGGTAAAAAAAATAACAACTTTGATTTTGTTGATTTTTTTTGGAGGAATTAAAAATGTTTTGGATAAAATAAAAATCACACCAAAGATCTTGGGGATCCAAAAGGGTCCCACTGATAAAAGTGTTAAAAAAAAATCATTCATTGGTTTTATTTATTCTTTTTACTTTTATAAGTGGGACCCTTTTGGATCCCCAAGTATTTTAGTGGGATTTTTTTTAAACTGCCTTTGCTCAGAACATAACGGATCATAATCAATTATAAGAATCATTGACCTTTTTGAGGCTCCAATTACTTCACATCAAATTTTCCACTTTGAAATTTAATCAGGGGGAAAAGATTGCATTTTTTGTGTGTTTGCCATTAAAAAAAACTAAATGTTCTATGACAAAAACATTTGATGTGAAGTAATTGGTGCCTTGAATAGGAAAAAAAAATAACAACTTTGATTTTGTTGATTTTTTTTAAAGGAATTAAACATTTTTTGGATTAAAAAAAAAAAAAAATCACACTAAAGTTCTTGGGGATCAAAAAGGGTCCCACTGATAAAAGTGTTAAAAAAAACATACATTGGTTTTATTTATTCTTTTTACTTTTATAAGTGGGACCCTTTTGGATCCCCAAGTATTTTAGTGGGATTTTTTTTAAACTGCCTTTGCTCAGAACATTATAACGAATCAAAATCAATAATCAATTATAAGAATCATTGACCTTATTGAGGCTCCACATCAAATTTTCCACTTTGAAATTTTTTCGGGGGGAACATTTTGTGGGCTTCACGGTGGCAGAGGGGTTAGTGCATCTGCCTCACAATACGAAGGTCCTGAGTAGTCTTGGGTTCAATCCCGGGCTCGGGATCTTTCTGTGTGGAGTTTGCATGTTCTCCCCGTGACTGCGTGGGTTCCCTCCGGGTACTCCGGCTTCCTCCCACCTCCAAAGACATGCACCTGGGGATAAGTTGATTGGCTACACTAAATTGGCCCTAGTGTGTGGATGTGAGTGTGAATGTTGTCTGTCTATCTGTGTTGGCCCTGCGATGAGGTGGCGACTTGTCCAGGGTGTACCCCGCCTTCCGCCCGATTGTAGCTGAGATAGGCTCCAGCGCCCCCCGCGACCCCAAAGGCAATAAGCGGTAGAAAATGGATGGATGGATGGGAACATTTTGTATTTTTTGTTTACCATAAAAAAGTGTTCTATGACAAAAACGACATTTGCTGTTAAGTAATTAATGCCTTAAATAGGTAAAAAAATAACATTGATTTTGTTAAAAAAAATAAATAAATAAAATGTTTGGATTTAAAAAAAAAAATCACACCGAAGGTCTTGGGGATCCAAAAGGGTCCTACTGATAAAAGTGTTAAACAAATCCTACATTGATTTTATTTATTTGAGTGGGACCCTTATAGATCCCCAAAAAGAGAAACGCTCTGATGGGGGAACGTTGAAATTGAATGAAGCTGTCTTGGACTAGAGATTTTCATAGTCTAATCGGATTCGTTAGACTTTTCCCGTAGTCCACAATCAGTGGCGGTGTTTTTTTGTTCAAGAGAGAAATAAACAGATGGTAAAATCCTAGTGATGGAGCTGATCTCAGTGCCATCCGACCGACGTGAGGGCTTTAGCACCAAGACTCTCCACGTGAGATTGTGAAATCCCCTGAAAGTAACGGAGCAAGAGGTTACGCTTGAGGAAACCGAACTTCCTCCAGGGTCAATCATGTCTGTAATGTTAATGTGCAAAACAGATCGAGTCCCAGACCTCGGGGGACCAGTTCTTGGTCGACTCTGAAATCACAGTTTGTGTGACAAGTCAAGGTGAACCTCTGATGTTGGCCCTGAACCTCTCACCATGTCTGTTCAGATCTTTACTCCAGAACCGAAGACTGGAGCTAGGAACTTTTTGATCAGTTTGTCAGTCCGGGTCAGACTAGACCCACTTAGTTAAACCCTATCACTGTCAATGTCCACAAAGTCCTCCCAGAAGTGTGGAAGGGACAAAGTTGCTCACAGGTTCTTGTTGGGTGAGAACCTTCTCGAACCCAGTTAATCAACAGCAGCTGTCAGCGGGGTGAAGGGACGCTCGCGGAGTTCAAACCTCAGTTTTAAATTTACCCTCAGGGATGAGCCTGAAGCTGTCCCACTTGTCGACATCCTCCATCCTGCTTCTTGGGAGCTTCTGGTGTTACTTCCTGTGGACACCTCCAAGGTCATCTTCAGCTCCCGGTTTCTGCTCATGAGGAACGAAGCGATTAGCGGCATGCTACTTCTGTTTCTCAACCTGGTGATCTGGTCAGAGTTTCGGAGTTCAATCAGTCCAGTTTTATTTTGTGCAGCCCTCAATCGCAAATGCTTCAAAAGGTTTCACAAACTCACAACAACAACAACCCACATCCGGGCAAGGAAAACCTCCAAAACCCCCAGATGGGGGAAAAGAAGCAACTTGGTGAAGGGACCCCAGAACTGGGGGTCCAGTTTATCCAGAAACCAGTCATGTGGGGGATCTTCTTCCAGTCTCATCCAGTCCGCTATGCAGAGATCTCTAGAGCTGTGCATAGCAGAGTGGTCCATCTTGGGTCTCACTTCAGGTCCAAACTGGTACCTCTCCAGAAATTAATATTGGCCACCTGGTATCTTCTCCGGGCAGGAAAGAGAAGCAGCAGGTCAACTGGTCTAAAACGGAGTCTATTCAAAGGCTAGATCAGATGAGGTTTAAGGTGGGACTTACTGTAAATTCCAGACTATAAGCTTCTACTATTTTCCTACGCTTTGATCCCTTCGGCCAATTTATAGATGTTTCTTCGCTAACGGCTATAATGTCTTATGCTCAAAAGTTTTCAACAAACCCAAGCAGAGACACAACAATGGTGAGTTTCGGTTTGTGCTACGGCGCCATCTTTTGGACGAGTTTGCTCACTGCAGGTGTTGCGGGTTGAAAATGTACTTCCTGTTGTAATGCCTCGAACCGGAATTAAAACCGTCCATAGCGTTAATACTCGTATGGATTTTTCATTCAGCACTCCAGGTAGGTTTTACAATATAACTAAAACAATTCTTACTTACTAAACCGTCCCATGTGTGATGTCTGTAGAAAGGTTTTCATGCACATTTGTATCTGCTATCGTAATGTAATCAAGCTAACGTCATTAGCATTAGCTTATATGCTAACAGGTTCACAAGTGTCTGTGTTAGTATTATTAACTTACAATGGCATTCTTTTTGTATTGTTTCAGTTTCACAAATTCTTCAGTAAATTCACCAAAACGTCACCGCGGAGTTATTGAGTCTGTTTAGCAGTCTTGCGCAGCTAGTGGGTCCATGACGATGACTTCTGTTTTGTTTGATCAGCCGTTTTACTGCCATTTCACAGACAGCGTTTGGAAAGAATTAAGGTATAAAAATAAACATTTACTACATATTTTTGTGTAAATAACTCATTTCACAACGTTCATATCTGCGGCTTATAGTCCGGTGCGGTTGATACGGCATTTTCCGGGCTATAGAGCGCACCGGTATATAAGCCGCACCCACTAAATTTGAGAAGAAAAACATATTTTTTCGATATATTACAATCCAATCCACTTTATTTATATAGCACATTTAAACAACAAGAATGTTTCCAAAGTGCTGCACAGCCATGTTAAAAACAATATTAAAAACAATATTATGCTCCACCAATGACTGAATAAAAAATAAAAAATAAATAAATATAAAACAAATATAAAAACAATATACAAATATGATTTTAAAGGGTAAAGACAATTAAAACAGTAAATAGAAATCAAAATGTATAAAAACAACAACACATAAACATTGTACAGTACAGGCCAAATGTTTGGACACACCTTGTCAATCAATGCATTTTCTTTATTTTCATGACTATTTACATTGTAGATTGTCACTGAAGGCATCAAAACTATGAATGAACACATGTGGAGTTATGTACATAACAAAAAAAGGTGAAATAACTGAAAACATGTTTTATATTCTAGTTTCTTCAAAATAGCCACTCTTTACTCTAATTGCGGCTTTGCTCACTCTTGGCATTCTCTCGATGAGCTTCAAGCACACCTGTGAAGTGAAAACCATTTCAGGTGACTACCGGTACCTCCTTTTGGGGCGGTATGGCTCGGTTGGTAGAGTGGCCGTGCCAGCAACTTGAGGGTTCCAGGTTCCATCCCCGCTTCCGCCATCCTAGTCACTGCCGTCGTGTCCTTGGGCAAGACACTTCACCCACCTGCTCCCAGTGCCACCCACACTGGTGTAAACGTTACTTAGATGTTGGGTTTCACAATGTAAAAGTGCTTTGAGTCACTAGAGAAAAGCGCTATATAAATATAATTCGCACTTCACTTCATAGTTTTGATGCCTTCAGTGACAATCTACCAGAGGTGTGGACTCGAGTCACATGACTTGGACTCGAGTCAGACTCAAGTCATGAATTTGATGACTTTAGACTCGACTTGACAAAATGTGAAGAGACTTGCAACTCGACTTAGACTTTAACATCAATGACTTGTGACTTCACTTGGACTTGAGCCTTTTGACTTGACATGACTTGACATGACTTGCCACTTTCCCCAAAATCCAAAGCTTAAAAAGTTATTTGGGAGCGCTCCGTATTTTTCAGTTTCTTCGTCTGTGTCGATCAGCGTGTTGTTCCTGTCAGCTGGTGTGCTCTCAGTACAACAGCCAATCAAATTAGATCTACGTTGTTTTTATCACGCAGCATTCATCCAATCAAATTGCAGGACAACCAATGAACTAGAGTTGTCAAACAACGTGCCAGTGAGAAACAATTATGCCAAAGTTGGTTTCGTTCGGGTATAAAAACTACGACTTGGTAAACCAAAAACGAATTGCCGTATGCAAATCACGCAGTTCGAATATTACAGACGGAGACGCAACAACTTCCAACTTCGTTCGACATTTGAAGTTGCACAAAGAAGGGTAAGTTTTGAATGTAAGATAACGTTTATTGGCTAAGTAACGTGACTTTTATTTGCTGTGTAGTTAAATCAGTGAGGCTGCAAACTCACTGCTAACGTTATAACCATAGACATCTTCTAAGTAGACGCAGCATGGAGTGCTACTGCCTACTGGCGCAGACGAGACGCGTGGCCGCCATCTTGGAGTGGTGATCCGCTCCACTCAGTGCAATTAATTTGGCAGGAGCAATGAACTGTCAGCGCATTTAATTCATCTTACCTCACTGAATACCACTGATTGTCACCCCCTTTTTTGTCATACGTGTAGCTATGATAACAGACACATGTTTTATTATTCATAGTTTGCTTAACAGTAATATAATATTCTTATACGCTATAAGTGACCAGACGTCCGAGATCAAAACTGGGAATATAATCCCAGAGAAGGGGGATAAAAACGGTAAGCTATTTTTAAGTTGAAGAAACAATATGATTAGGTTATATATACATGCGTATATCCTACATAAACAATGTATGAATACATTAGATATCTATATATCTTAGGGACCTATAGACTGTATCTCTGTTGCTTCAGCAGCAGAGAGTTTATTCTGTCTTGACACTTTGTATTGATATTTTCTATTACATTCTTCCCTTAAATGATCATGTTTGCAGTGATTGTTTTATATGTATTTTTTTATGTAAGTCGCTTTTGATAAAAGCATCTGCCAAATACTTAAACATATATAAACACCTGAAAGTCTTCATATCAGCTAAAACCACCAATCTGTTTCACTGGATTCAGAATAAAACCAAATTCTGTTTAACCCAACAATGTTAGTATTTGAATATTGTTACTTGAAGACTGATTCCTGGTTACAATTATACTGTTAAGAAAGTATGGTCTTATATTTTGCCTAAAATGAGAATGCATCATAATCAGGGGCGGCTGGTGAATTTTGTTTTAGGTGGGGCTGAACGTTTGTAAACCAAACCCCTGTAGGGGGGTCATCCTCCCCCAGAAGATTTCTTTGTGATTTTCACATACAAATATTGAAGATCTTTGCTCCTTCTCAACTCTGTGGTAATATTATTTTCATAAAATACAACCAATAGTACGTTAATGTTAAATCTTACTTGTGAAAAGTAATCCCCCGATTCCTATTTTCAACAGTCCGCTCATTTGAGCAGGAAAACGCTGAACACCATCTTTGTTTTCTACCTGTCAACTGTCAGTTTAGGCTGCTCGCCAGCTCCTCATCACCACTTCAAGATGGCGGCCGAATTGCTCACGTCACAGCAACCAATGCTGCGTCTACTTATAAGATGTCTATGGTTATAACGTCATTGCAAACACTACAATCTGTTGCGTCCACTGCAGTTCGCTACTTTATTCATACTTTTTGTCAAGTGATTTTTTTTTAAGCAGGGTTGCATGAGGTACCTACACATAACGTTACGTTAGTCAATGTATCACACTCAGTAACATTACGTTAGTCAATGTATCACACACAGTAACGTAACGTTAGTCAATGTATCACACACAGTAACATTACGTTAGTCAATGTATCACACACAGTAACATTACGTTAGTCAATGTATCACACACAGTAACGTAACGTTAGTCAATGTATCACACACAGTAACATTACGTTAGTCAATGTATCACACACAGTAACGTAACGTTAGACGGCGGTCAGCAGCACCGCGTATTTTAGCCACCTACAAAAAGACAAACATAGTCAAATAAAGGTCAGTTAAAATGTATACTATATTTAGAATATGTGTACATATTGCATAGGGCCCTGACATCTAAAAAGTACAACTCTGTTCATTGTTATGTTCATGTATTTGTTATGTTTTTCATGTGTTCGCACACATCAACACACATACAGTATGAGATGAGATCAATGAAATAAGGTAAAAACAGGATAGAAACTGCTGTGGAACTAGTTACATTGCAATATGCCATGGATATACAATGTTAACACTTTTGTGCAAATAAGTACAGTTGCACTTGTTTTTTCAAATGTGTTTATTCTGTAAAGGAATGAGTTACATGTTTAAAATGACTGGTTAATAGTGCTATCTTGAAGTGCAATGTCACCACTATCTTTTTCCCTGCAATTTCAAATGCACTTGTTTTAATAAATAAATACAGCGTTTTAAAAGCATACACAATCTGTGTAAATATATTAGTCTGTGGTTAAAACGACTTGAAAGGACTCGAAACTCAAAATGCAGGACTTGGTACTTGACTTGAGACTTTCCAGTCTTGACTTTGGACTTGACTCGGACTTGCCTGTCTTGACTCGGGACTTGACTCGAGACTTGAGGGCAAAGACTTGAGACTTAGTTGTGACTTGCAAAGCAATGACTTGGTCCCACCTCTGCAATCTACAATGTAAATAGTCATGAAAATAAAGAAATTGAATGAGAAGGTGTGTCCAAACTTTTGGCCTGTACTGTATATTATAAATAATAATACATATAATAAATAAATAATAAATACATGCAAATACACAATATTTATCATGATATTATAAAGTATAGTAATCAAACATATGTAATGATTGTTGTATGATAATTAAATAAATTAATATTAATCATACAAATATTCTATAGTGTATAAGTCTACATCATTATATATTTTTATAATAATTATAATACAATTAATTAAAATACATGTTAATTATAAATGCATACCTGCCAACTTTTGAAATCAGAAAAACCTAGTAGCCAGGGTCCAGGGGCCGCAGGCCCCGGTAGGTCCAGGACAAAGTCCTGGTGGGGGGTTCAGGGGGCTTGCCCCCCGACGCAAAATGATTATTAGCATTCAGACAGGTTAAAATGTTGCTAAAACCATCACTTTTCTATCAGTCACAGTGACTTTTCAAAACAAAAATATTACAGCAAAAATCATATGGGTTGATTGACATGTTTATTCTGTAAGCTAACTTCAATAGTTTGAAATTATTTTGACAGTTAATGCCAGTTATCCTGTCAACCTTTCACAAGACTTCAATTTGTTAATTGAAAGTATAAACAGTATAAACACTTTTTACAGTAAACAAATGGTAAAACAGTACTAAACAATTCCATTAAAAAAATAAATTGGTGTCATTATTAACTTTCTGTCCAAGCTTGTATAATCTACTGCCTTGTTCAATTGTAAAAAATATTCTGTGCCTAAAATTCACATTTCTATCACAATTATCATACTGTAAACATGGTAAGCTAACTTCATTAAAATTAATAGTCCTGTCAATAGCATGGAATTACAATTCAAATGTAGGTTTTTTGTAAGCCTTTCAAAAGAATTCAAAATATGAAAAATGAATGAAAATTAATTTAAGCCATCAGACACTTGAAAAGTGGCACATCACATCTCTAATGTAATCATTTTAACTTTTCAACAGAAATAGCACTGCAAAAATATTAAGGACATACTTCTGTATTTTGGTAGTTATGCTGTCAACATTTAACAAGATTTCTTCAACTTGGACTTGAAAGCATAAATAGTATAAACACTTTTAACAGTATAACAGTACTAAACAATTCCAATAGATAACATTGGTGTCATTACCTTTTTGTTTGCTCAATTATTGCCTCCGTAAATAAAACTTTGGCATTTATCACATCCAAAGAATCTGTTTGGGCGACGAAAAACGTTGAAAGTTTTCCACTTGTATCGCTAGCAACGGCATTAGACTTGTGTTTTTTTTGTCCCAACGTGGTCTTTTACATCGCTAATTCCTCCGTGTCCGATCGAAAAATCTTGTCTGCACAAGGTGCAATTCGCGTAGTTTTCACCCTTTTTGGAACGGATAATTATTCCCGGATAGGCTTTTGAATATTCTTCGCGGAATGACTGCAGTTTTCTTTTCGGTTTAAGACTCGTTTGCGATTTTTCTCCGGCTGATTCCATGATCGTTCGCTCGTTTGGAAACAATGGCCTCGTGCTTGGCAGCGGTGCTATAAATAGCCTCGCGCATGGCATTCGGAATGGCTCGATAGGAAGTTACGGGAAGCAGTGTCGATTGTCATTGTTGTTACGCGATTTCGTGAATAAAACTTTTAAAAAAATATATTTTTTTAATTAATGAAAAACCGTATTTTTTATCACTGCAACCGTAACCCGGAATAGGTTGATGAAAACCGTACTAATTACGGGAAAACCGGAGTAGTTGGCAGGTATGTTAATGATTTATTATTTTTTATTCATTTTATTAAAATTAATTAATTTATATTAATTTGCATTTTGATGAATCACAGTGAGTGTTTCCATGGGCACAAAATGCCGGTAGTACACGCAAAAATCTCATTTTAATAAGGCGGTCTGCACCTGTTATCAATTGTACTTGTCTTAGTAGATCACACGCTATTTCATAGTTTGTACACTCTGTCTAGGACCGGCACTAACGCAGTACGCCACTGGGGGACAACGAGGCGACAGCGGCGCGGCGTGCGGCCGTCGGACCCGTGACCCCCGACGGGAGGGCCGGCATCAAACCTGCGCATTTCATCACTACACGCACACGCCTGCAGTGCTGACTACGAGATAAGTCATACACAACATTTCTAACACTCACACACACACCCGTGCGCTACAAGTGAGCTATGTAGACGGTAGCTAGCGTGCGCGCATCGAGAGTTAGAGCATTTGTCAGTAAAAGTGTCAACACACACACACACACACACACACACTCACACACACACACACACACACACACACACACACACACACACCTGCTGCCCCTTTTGTTTAAGGAGCTAATTAGCACCGGCTCTCGCTAGTGAGAGAGCCATTGTAGCATTAGCACGTTGAGTCACTTTAGCGCCATGACACTTTAGCACTGTTTGTGTGTGTGTGTGTGTGTGTGTGTGTGTGTGTGTGTGTGTGTGTGTGTGTGTGTGTGTGTAGAATGTTTGCAACTTCTACAAAGTGTTCCTGGAACGTGAAAGTCAATTAAAAAAGGAGCATTATTGCTAGTCACGCTAAAGCAAAGGTGTCCAAAGTACTAGTTTTTGGGAAAATATTGCATATTTTGTGTTTGCCGTATTAAACATTTTCTATGACAAAAAGGGCAAAAAACGTTAAAAAACAGTAAAAACTTGTAATTCATGGCTAGATCTGAAGTTGATCTTTAGCTTTAAGTGGTAAAAATAGAATTTTTCAAAAATAATGTATGATTAATTTTAACTTTTATGAGTGGGACCCTTTCCCCTATTTGAAGCTCCAATTACTCCAATAATTGATAACAACATTGATTTTGTTGAGAAATTACAGTTTAAAAAAATAAAATAAAAATCACACCAAAGGTCTTGGGGACCCAAAAGGGTCCCACTGATAAAAGTGTTTAAAAAAATTATTGACTTTTTTACTTTCATGAGTGGGACCCTTTTGGATCCTCAAGTATTTTAGTGGGAATTTTTTTTAAACTGCCATTGCTCAGAACATTATAACGAATCAAAATCAATAATCAATTATAAGAATTATTGACCTATTTGAGGCTCCGATTACTTCACATCAAATATTCCACTTTAAAAAATTTTTTGGGGAAACTATTGCATTTGTTGTGTGTTTGTCATAAAAAAAACTAAGTGTGTCAATGACAAAAACGACATTTGATGTAAAATAGTTTGAGCCTTAAATAAGTCAAAACATAATAACATGGATTTTGTTGACTTTTTGAGAAATTCCTTTTTTTTTTATAAAAAAAAAAAAATCACACCAAAGGTCTTGGGGATCTAAAAGGGTCCCACTGATAAAAGTGTTTCAAAAAAACCATACACTGCTTTTATTTTATTTGAGGCTCCAATTACTTCACATCAAATATTACACGTTTACATTTTTTGGGGGGAAAAGATTGCATTTTTTGTGTTTGCTATAAAAAAAAAAAAGTGTTCTATGACAAAAACGGCATTTGATGTGAAGTAATTGGAGCCTTAAATAGGTCAATAATTGGTAACATTGATTTTGTTGATTTTTTGGAGAAATTACAGTTTTGTTTTTTTTTTATTTAAAAAAAGTCACACCAAAGGTCTTGGGGACCCAAAAGGGTCCCACTGATAAAAGTGTTAAAAAAACAAACATATGTTGCTTTTATTTACTTTTTTACTTTCATGAGTGGGACCCTTTTGGATCCTCAAGTATTTTAGTGGGAATTTTTTTTTAAATTGCCATTGCTCAGAACATTATAACGAATCAAAATCAATAATCAATTACAAGAATTGTTGACCTATTTGAGGCTCCAATTACTTCACATCAAATATTTCATTTTCAAATTTTTGGGGGGGGAAACGATTGCATTTGTTGTGTGTTTGCCGTACAAAACTAAGTGTGTCAATGACAAAAACGACATTTGATGTAAAATAATTTGAGCCTGAAATAGGTCAAAACATAATAACAACATTGATTTTGTTGACTCTTTGAGAAATTATACTTTTTATAATAAAAAAAAAAAATCACACCAAAGGTCTTAGGGATCTAAAAGGGTCCCACTGATAAAAGTGTTTAAAAAAACCATACACAGCTTTTATTTTATTTGAGGCTCCAATTACTTCACATCAAATATTACACTTTTACATTTTTTGGTGGGGAAAAGATTGCATTTTTTGTGTGTTTGCTATAAAAAAAAAAGTGTTCTATGACAAAAACGGCATTTGATGTGAAGTAATTGGAGCCTTAAATAGGTCAATAATTGTTAACAACATTGATTTTGTTGAATTTTCTTGAGAAATAACAGTTTTTGTTTTTTTTAATTTAAAAAATACTCACACCAAAGTTCTTGGGGATCCAAAAGGGTGCCACTGACAAAAGTGTAAAAAAAAAAAAAAAAATCATAAATTGCTTTTTTAATTTTTTTAAACTTTTATGAATGGGACTCTTTTGCATCTCCAAGTATTTTAGTGGGATTTTTTTTAACTGCCTTTGCTCAGAACATTATAATGCATCAAAATAAATAATTAATGAAAATAATTATTGACCTGTTTGAGGCTCCAATTACTTCACATCAAATAATAATAATAATAACTGGGATTTATATAGCGCTTTTCTAAGTACCCAAAGTCGCTTTACATGTAGAACCCATCAAACATTCACACCTGGTGGTGGTAAGCTACTTTCATAGCCACAGCTACCCTGACGGAAGCGTGGCTGCAATTTGCGCCAACGGCCCCTCCGACCACCACCTATCATTCAATTCACCGGTGTGAGTGGCACCGGGGGCAAAGGGTGAAGTGTCCCGCCCAAGGACACAACGGCAGCGATTTTTGGATGGTAAGAGGCGGGCGAACCTGCAACCCTCAGGTTTCTGGCACGGTTGCTCTACCCACATGCCGCCCCATAAATATTCCACATAAAAAAAATTTGGGGGGAGAAAAGATTGCATTTTTTGTGTGTTTGCCATATAGAAAACAAAGTTTTTTTTATGACAAAAAGGGCATGAAACGTTAAAAAATAATAAAAACGTATAATCGATGGCTCGATCTGAAGTTGATCTTCAGACTTAAGTGTTAAAAGTAGAAGACAAAATGTAAATAATGTATGATTTATTTTTACATTTTTTTATGAGTGGGACCCTTTTGGATCCTCAAGTATTTTAGTGGGAATTTTTTTTTAACTGCCTTTGCTCAGAACATTATAACGAATCAAAATCAATAATCAATTATAAGAATTATTTACCTATTTGAGGCTCCGATTACTTCACATCAAATATTCCACTTTAAATTTTTTTGGGGGGGAAACGATTGCATTTGTTGTGTGTTTGCCATAAAAAACTAAGTGTGTCAATGACAAAAACGACATTTGATGTAAAATAATTTGAGCCTTAAGTAGGTCAAAACATAATAACATTGATTTTGACTTTTTGAGAAATTACTTTTTTTTTTAATAAAAAAAAAAAATCACACCAAAGATCTTAGGGATCTAAAAGGGTCCCACTGATAAAAGTGTTTCAAAAAACCATACACTGCTTTTATTTTATTTGAGGCTCCAATTACTTCACATCAAATATTACACTTTTACATTTTTTGGGGGGGAAAAGATTGCATTTTTTGTGTGTTTGCTATGACAAAAACGGCATTTGATGTGAAGTAATTGGAGCCTTAAATAGGTCAATAATTGGTAACATTGATTGTGTTGATTTTTTTTGAGAAATTACAGTTTAGTTTTTTTTTTATTTAAAAAAAGTCACACCAAAGGTCTTGGGGACCCAAAAGGGTCCCACTGATAAAAGTGTTTTGGATCCTCAAGTATTTTAGTGGGATTTTTTTTTAAACTGCCTTTGCTCAGAACATTATAACGAATTAAAATCAATAATCAATTATAAGAATTATTGACCTATTTGAGGCTCCAATCCACTTCACATCAAATATTCCACTTCCAAATTTTTTTTGGGGAAACGATTGCATTTGTTGTGTGTTTGCCATAAAAAACTAAGTGTGTCAATGACAAAAACGACATTTGATGTAAAATAATTGTAATAGGTCAAAACATAATAACATTGATTTTGTTGACTCTTTGAGAAATTATACTTTTTTTAAATTAAAAAACAAAATCACACCAAAGGTCTTGGATCTAAAAGGGTCCCACTGATAAAAGTGTTTACAAAAATCATACACTGCTTTTATTTTATTTGAGGCTCCAATTACTTCACATCAAATATTACAATTTACATTTTTTTGGGGGGCGGGGGAAGATTGCATTTTTTGTATGTTTGCTATAAAAAAAAAAAAGTGTTCTATGACAAAAACGACATTTGATGTGAAGTAATTGGAGCCTTAAATAGGTCAATAATTGTTAACAACATTGATTTTGTTGATTTTTTTTTGAGAAATGACAGTTTAAAAAAAAAAAAAGTCACACCAAAGGTCTTGGGGATCCAAAAGGGTAACACTGATAAAAGTGTTTTAAAAAAAATCATACATTGCTTTAATTAATTTTTTTACTTTTATGAGAGGGACCCTTTTGGATACCTAAGTATTTTAGTGGGATTTTTTTTAACTGTCTTTGCTCAGAAACTTATAGTGAATCAAAATAAATAATTAATGATAAGAATTATTGACTTTTTAACTGGTGCCTTAAATAGGTAAAAAAACAAAATTTTCTATGACAAAAAAGGCATAAATTGTTAAAAAAAACAAACTTATAATCGATGGCTGGATCTGAAGTTGATCTTCAGGCTTGAGTGTTAAAAGTAGAAAGCAAAATGTAAATAAAATATGATTTATTTTGAACATTTTTCTGAGTGGGACGCTTTTGGGGCGGTGTCGCTCGGTTGGTAGAGTGGCCGTGCCAGCAACTTGAGGGTTCCAGGTTCGATGCCCGTTCCCGCCATCCTAGTCTCTGCCGTAGTGTCCTTGGGCAAGACACTTTACCCACCTGCTCCCAGTGCCACCCACACTGGTTTAAATGTAACTTAGATATTGGGTTTCACTATGTAAAGCGCTTTGAGTCACTAGAGAAAAAGCGCTATATAAATATAATTCACTTCACACTTCACTTTTGGATCCCCAAGTATTTTAGTGGGATTTTTTTTAAACTGCCATTGCTCAGAACATTATGATGAATCAAAATCAACAATCAATGATACAAATTATTGACCTATTTGAGGCTCCAATTACTTCACATCAAATTATCCACTTAATTTTTTGGGGGGGGAAAAAAGATTGCATTTTTTGTGTTTGCCACAAAAAAAGAAGTATTGGATGACAAAAACAACATATGATGTGAAGTAATTGGTGCCTTAAGTAGGTCAGTAATTCATAACATTGATTTTATTGCATTATTTTTTTAAGCAATAACAGTTTTTTTTAATTAAAAAAAAATCACACCAAACGTCTTGGGGATCCCAAAGGGTCCCACTGATAAAAGTGTTAAAAAAACATCACACATTGCTTTTATAATTTTTTAAAATTCCAACACTTAAGTCTCACCTCAAATCTCTTCGTCGATTATGCGTTTTTATTATTTCTTCAGTTTTTTTTTCTTCTTTCTTCTGTTTGTTTTATGCCCTTTTTGTCAAAGAAAATGTTTTATAGCAAAAAAACAAACAAAATCAACGTCAAATATTTAATGTAAAGTATTTGGAGCTTTAAATATGTCAATAATTCATAACAGCAATGATTTTGATGCATTATTATTTTCTGAGCAATGACAGTTTTAAAGAAAAACAAAAATAGTCTGCATGGCAGCTTTGTACCTTTTAGAGTCAACATTGCAACTTTGTCTCCTTACATTTCACCTGTTTGCTCTTTTATTCCACTTGTATATGTTTTCTTTCTTTGCTAGTATTTTAAGGACATGCCGCGGGCCGTTAAAAAAATGAGCTATGGCCCCGGGCCGCACGTTGGCTACTGCTGCTTGACTTGAAAATTACTCTATTGGCACTGCCCGCCAATAGAGGGCAGTGCAGCTACGCTTCTGCTTGTCAACTATATCTACATCTTTATCCTTATCTATATCTATACCTACATCTATATTGGATATAATATGTTTGCGCTACACTACCAATAATGTGCGACGTAACACTTTTTAAAAATACATGACATGTGTTAGTGGGTCATTAGCTTCAGGCTACCAAGAAGTTAGCTAACATTTGTACGTGTGTGTGTGTGTGTGTGTGAGTGTGTGTAGGTGTTGAGTATAATGTTCAAGCATTAGTTTCAAGGTCTCCCATGCAGGGGGAGGTTGGTAATAGCGGCGCTGACAGACATGAGCGACCAGCTGAGCTCCGATCCTTTGCGGCGCTCGAGCAGCAGCGAGAGAGTTGTGGGGTTTTTTTGGGGTAATTTTTAAAAAGAGATGGAGACGTCAGCAAAAACGTTGATGACCTTATCGCTAACATCACCTCCAACCGAAGATTATAACAACTTTTTATTGCTTTTAGTGACCCAATTTGTTCGAGGGGGCGGGGCTACATTCCAATAAGGAAATAGCAATTAACCCCTTATAGGACAATGTTGAGCAAATACTGCAAACATATTCAATTGACTTGACTGTAATATTATCATACTATACTGCAGTTTATATATATATATATATATATATATATATATATATATATATATATATATATATATATATATATATATATATATATATATATATATAAAAATCTCCTGACGATTGAGGGTACCCCCCCTCATGAAACAGGCCTGTAGAGATGAAATAGTCTTGTGATTTTTTTCCCACACATACATATATATATATATATATATATATATATATATATATATATATATATATATATATATATATATTCAAAGTGGATAATTTGATGTGAAGTAATTGGAGCCTCAAATAGGTCAATAATTTGTATCATTGATTGTTGATTTTGATTCATCATAATGATCTGAGCAATGGCAGTTTAAAAAAAATCCCACTAAAATACTTGGGGATCCAAAAGTGAAGTGTGAAGTGAATTATATTTATATAGCGCTTTTTCTCTAGTGACTCAAAGCGCTTTACAAAGTGAAACCCAATTTTTAAGTTACATTTAAACCAGTGTGGGTGGCACTGGGAGCAGGTGGGTAAAGTGTCTTGCCCAAGGACACTACGGCAGAGACTAGGATGGCGGAAGCGGCCATCGAACCTGGAACCCTCAAGTTGCTGGCACGGCCGCTCTACCAACCAAGCTACACCGCCCCGAAAGGGTCCCACTCATAAAAATGTTCAAAATAAATCATATATTATTTACATTTTGCTATATATATATATATATATATATATATATATATATATATATATATATATATATATATATATATATATAAACCCAAAGTAATATCATTTATACCATTTAAAAAAAATATATATACTGCAAAATAATCACATTATAACATTAAGATGACTTAACTTATAAGATAATTTCATTAAATGTACTATTTTTATGATACATAAACATGTCATCAGGTTTATTGTATAGTTCATAAATCCATCCATTTCCATCCATTTTCTACCGCTTATTCCCTTTTAGGGTCGCGGGGGGCGCTGGAGCCTATCTCAGCTACAATAGGGCGGAAGGCGGGGTACACCCTGGACAAGTCGCCACCTCATCGCAGGGCCAACACAGATAGACAGACAACATTCACACTCACATTCACACACTAGGGCCAATTTTTTAGTGTTGCCAATCAACTTATCCCCAGGTGCATGTCTTTGGAGGTGGGAGGAAGCCGGAGTACCCGGAGGGAACCCACGCAGTCACGGGGAGAACATGCAAACTCCACACAGAAAGATCCCGAGACCGGGATTGAACCCAAGACTACTCAGGACCTTCGTATTGTGAGGCAGATGCACTAACCCCTCTTCCACCGTGAAGCCCAGTTCATAAATCCAAAAAATGTAAATATACATTTGTAGTTGATCTGAGTCACAAGTTCAAATGTATTATTATATTTATCATATTGTTTGTAAATGTAATAATACTCATTTATACCATTTTTTTTAAAACAATATATTGGAGGATTAGAACCTGGAAAAAATTAAGAGGACTTCACTTTTCGGACAATTTAAATAAATGTTATTTTTTTAAATATATAAAATATTTTTTTGATTAGTTGTACTGATTATGAATACAATAAATTCAAATAATTCAATTGAGTAACAATTACTTTTTTTTTTTACTAATTTCTGCAATTTTAACTTGGAAAAATTAAGTTGACAACACTTTTAGGACAATTTAAATAATTTTTTAAATCGTATATAAAAAAATGTGTTAGATTATTTGTATGGATTATGAATACAATAAATTAAAATAATTCAGATGAGTAACAATTAAATAAATATTAGCAAATGTTATCTTAACTTGTAAAAATTAAGTTGACCACACTTTTAGGACTATTTAATTAAATATATACTGTTTTTAAATAACATGTTGCAATGTTATCATATTTATTGTTTTGTTTGTAGATAAAATACATACAAATCTACATTTATAGTAAATTTGAGCCAAACTGGTAAAGTATCACTGATTTATAAATTATTTTAAAACAATATAATGCCGATAAAATTGAGGAATCACTGTAAAGATATTCAATTGACTTGACTCTAATACTATCATATGATAGAATATTAGTTTTATTATGTAAAGTATATTACAATACATTAAATTATATGTTTATACTACATTTGAACAAAATCTTCCAAATAATCAAAGTCATTTATGCTATTTAAACATTTAAATATTAAGGTGACTTAACTTTTGACTATTAAATTAAACATAATATTCGTTATAATATATAACAATTTTATCAGATGAATTGTACAGTTTATAAACATAATAAATTCAAATATAAATTTATAGTAAATCTGAGTGAAAATGTAAAAATAATACTAGTCAATGCAATTTAAAAAAATAATAAATTGCAGTATTCAAATCTGAAAAAAATAAGTTGACTTAACTTTTAGGACTATTTAATGAAATGTACAGTATATCATTTGTATAGTCAAAATATTTGAATCCTTGAACTTTTAGGATTTACTAAATGGAATTTATAAAAATATTTTTATGATGTACTACAATTGTATTAAAAAAAAATATATAAATACTCCAGAACCTGTAAAAATTAAGTTGACTTCAAGGACTACTTTATTTATTGTAGTCTGATCATGTTCAATGAATTCATTATTAATGCAATAAATTCAAATATAAAAATAATTAAAAATGTCAAAATAATTGTATTTAATCATTTAACTTTAGGATTTATTGAATGGAATATAAAAACACATAATTTGTATGATATATTACAGTTTTGTATCATATTTAGTCATTAATATAATACATTCAAATATATAATATATACTAATTTATAATATATAATGCATAATTTATTTTATTACATTTTATTTTAATTATATAAATTAAGTTGACTTAACGTTTAGCACTATTTGATTACATATACAGTATACTATTTTTATAGTCAAAATAATTTAATATTTAGTTTTTATTTATATATTTATATAAAAACATCATTTTTATGATGTATTACAGTTTTATCACGTTGGCCATATTTAGTCATAAATATGTAAATACTAATTTATGCAATTTTAATAAGAATATACTGCAGAATTTAGTTTTTTGTAATTTTATTTAAATTAGGTTGACTTAACTTTTAGGACTATTTAATTAAACATATACTATTTTATATATAATAGAATTGTATCATATTTTATTGTATTGTTTATAGATGCATACATTAAAACATATAAATCATAAACTGCAGAAGTGGAACCTTGAAGAATTAAAGTGGACTTAAAATATGGAGACTAAAAAGCAGTTATGTGGTATATGTTACAGTTTTATCATACGTAATAAAAGTAATATATGAAATATATACTGATATTATATTTCAGCTACTATTTAAAACTCATTCATTTATGCTACTTTTAAAAAGGATACATTTTAACCAGTACAAATGTTATTCATTTGACCTTTAAGAGTATTTATTCGGCGAAGTGATAAAACTCATGTATGGGCTGTGTGGAAATGGCCTTATTGTTTCATTAATGTGTGTGTGGTGGTGTGTGTGTGTGGGTGTGAGTGTAATGTGTGTGTGTGTGTCTCTCATACACCTGCTGTGCCCACAGAGAACAGCTGAAAACGTTGATTTGGTTTGCAGGATGGAATCAAGCCACAGCTCATAAAGCAGACCGTTATTGTGTGTGTGTGTGTGTGTGTGTGTGTGTGTGTTCTGGCAATACTGACTTAATGGGGACATCGCCCTGTTTACACAGTCACCTTTAGGGGACCTCTGACGGTATGGGGACAAAAAAACATGTCCCCTAAAGGGAATCCTTTTCAAACAACACAACACTGTTACTAACACATTGTGATAACACATTGTTGCTAACACATTGTGCTATCACTGTTGCTAACACATTGTGCTATCACTGTTGCTAACACATTGTGCTAACACTGTTGCTAACACATTGTGCTAACACTGTTGCTAACACATTGTGCTAACACTGTTGCTAAAACATTGCGTTAACACTGTTGCTAACACATTGTGTTAACACTGTTGCTAACACATTGTGTTAACACTGTTGCTAACACATTGTGTTAACACTGTTGCTAACACATTGTGTTAACACTGTTGCTAACACATTGCCCTAACACTGTTGCTAACACATTGTGTTAACACTGTTGCTAACACATTGTGTTAACACTGTTGCTAACACATTGTGTTAACACTGTTGATAACACATTGTGTTAACACTGTTGCTAACACATTGTGTTAACACTGTTGCTAACACATTGTGTTAACACTGTTGCTAACACATTGTGTTAACACTGTTGCTAAAACATTGTGTTAACACTGTTGCTAACACATTGTGTTAACACTGTTGCTAACACATTGCCCTAACACTGTTGCTAACACATTGCGTTAACACTGTTGCTAACACATTGTGTTAACACTGTTGCTAACACATTGTGTTAACACTGTTGCTAACACATTGTGTTAACACTGTTGATAACACATTGTGTTAACACTGTTGCTAACACATTGTGTTAACACTGTTGCTAACACATTGTGTTAACACTGTTGCTAAAACATTGTGTTAACACTGTTGCTAACACATTGTGTTAACACTGTTGCTAACACATTGCCCTAACACTGTTGCTAACACATTGTGTTAACACTGTTGCTAACACATTGTGTTAACACTGTTGCTAACACATTGTGTTAACACTGTTGATAACACATTGTGTTAACACTGTTGATAACACATTGTGTTAACACTGTTGATAACACATTGTGTTAACACTGTTGATAACACATTGTGTTAACACTGTTGATAACACATTGTGTTAACACTGTTGATAACACATTGTTCTAAAACTGTTGATAACACATTGTGCTATCACATTATGTTAACACTGTTGATAACACATTGTGCTAACACTGTGGATAACAAATTGTGCTAACACATTGTGTTAACACTGTTGATAGCACAATGTGTTATCAACAGTGTTAACACAATGTGTTATCACAATGTGTTATCACAATTTGTTATCAACAGTGTTAGCACAATGTGTTATCAACAGTGTTAGCACAATGTGTTATCACAATGTGTTAGCACAATTTGTTATCAACAGTGTTAGCACAATGTGTTATCAACAGTGTTAGCACAATGTGTTATCACAATGTGTTAGCACAATTTGTTATCAACAGTGTTAGCACAATGTGTTATCAACAGTGTTAGCACAATGTGTTAACACATTGTGCTAACACTGTTGATAACACATTGTTGCTAACATATTGTGTTAAGTGTTGCTAGCATATTGTGCTACCACTGTTCCTAACACATTGCTCTAACACTGTTGCTAACACATTGTGCTAACACGTTGTGTTAACACTGTTGATAACACATCGTGCTAAAACTGTTGCTAACACATTGTGCTAACACATGTTAACACTGTTGATAACACATTGTGCTAACACTGTGGATAACAAATTGTGCTAACACATTTTGCTAACATATTGTGCTAACAGTGTTGCTATCATATTGTGCTAACACTGTTGCTAACACATTGTGCTGACACATGAACACTGTTGATAACACATCGTGCTAAAACTGTTGCTAACACATTGTTCTAAAACTATTGCTAACACATTGTGCTAACACATTGTGCTAACACTGTTGATAACACATTGTGCTAACACTGTTGATAACACATTGTGCTAACACTGTTGTTAACACAGTGTGCTAACACTGTTGCTAACACATTGTGATAACACTGTTGCTGACACTGTTGCTAACACATTGCTCTAAAACTGTTGCTAACACATTGTTCTAAAACTGTTGCTAACACATTGTGCTTACACATTGTGTTAACACTGTTAACACATTGTTCTAAGACGGTTGCTAAGACATTGTTCTAACACATTGTGTTAACACTGTTGATAACAGTGTTCTCAACACATTTTGCTAACACATTTTGCTAACATATTGTGCTAACAGTGTTGCTAGCATATTGTGCTAACACTGTTGCTAACACATTGCTCTAACACTGTTGCTAACACATATATAAATAGATAGAAGGATAGGTAGATACATAGAAAGCAACTATGCATCTAATATGAATATATGGTACTCTGTGGTACTCTGGCGGTATCTAGTGGTTGAGGGGTCAAATTACACCTCTAATAGGATTTGCTCGGATTTGAAAAGGGAAATGTTTGGATTCATTTGGTTTTCATGGAAAAAGCTTTATAAAATAGCAGGTTTACAGTCTATCGAAAAATGTCCATTCCAAAGGGAGTCAATGGGGGACAAAAGGGTCCCGGGGAACTCCAATGTATACTCACTCAATAGCGCGTGCTAAAAATAACTTAGTCAAGAACGACAATGCACATTTGGAGATTTATCCAGGGTTAAGCTGTAAGTAGGTTAGATATATTGGATATCATTGGAGAGTAAGATTACTAAATAGTGTTATTTAGAGATGAACGGTAATAATGATAACCACGGTAAAACTTTTGAAGGTTAGTATTACCGTTTTAAATGAAAATGATGGACGAACCGTGATTGATAACTGCACTTTGATCAACTGACTGGGGCTAGCTTAAATGCTAACATGAAAACAAAAGACATTCATGTCTTGAAACTTTGATATGAAAGCCTAACCCAGACTTTAACCCCGAACGCTTAATATGAAGCCCTAACCCTAAAATGAAAACCTGATCCCGACACCGGTCTGATCTCGAACCTTAACCCTCATCTAATGCTAGTAATCGGAGTAGTTCTTCCCGATAAAAATGCACACTTATCGCACATTTGTGGTGTCCGTAGTGTGTTTTCCTTGAGCTGCTAAAGAAGGCCAGAAAGGGTTGTGGTCCAGGACCGGGTTGTCATCCTGAGGGTTCCCCCCTGGCAAAGAGTGCAGCTTGTTCTGATCCAGGAGCAGCTGTAGAAACACGAGGTCACGTCGGATCAGGCTTTCCCCTGCCAGCAGCTGGACAAACAAGCTAAAAGCTAAAACCCCAACAAGTTTGTCTGCTACACAACGCACAAAAGTCGGCACACACGCACAACAGTGTGTGTGTAGGAGATGATAGATGACCACTTGGCACTTCAACCTGCTCCAGATGTCCACCAAAACCGCCAATCTGCACGCTCCAACATTGACCGATATTTATTTAAATCTCAAAGTACAACACTTATTTTTTTAGGCCGAGCGACACTGGACTTGGTCTGGTCCACCAAAGGACCAGCAACACTGGACTTGGTCTGGTCCACCAAAGGACCAGCGACACTGGACTTGGTCTGGTCCACCAAAGGACCAGCGACACTGGACTTGGTCTGGTCCACCAAAGGACCAGCGACACTGGATTTGGTCTGGTCCACCAAAGGACCAGCGACATTGGACTTGGTCTGGTCCACCAAAGGACCAGCGACATTGGACTTGGTCTGCTCCACCGAAGGACCAGCGACACTGGACTTGGTCTGGTCCACCGAAGGACCAGCGACACTGGACTTGGTCTGGTCCACCGAAGGACCAGCGACACTGGACTTGGTCTGGTCCACCGAAGGACCAGCGACACTGGACTTGGTCTGGTCCACCAAAGGACCAGCGACACTGGTGGCAATCAAGTCCAGTATTTATTAGGGTGACAATCAAGTCCAGTATTTATTAGGGTGACAATCAAGTCCAGTATTTATTAGGGTGACAATCAAGTCCAGTATTTATTAGGGTGACAATCAAGTCCAGTATTTATTGGGGTGACAATCAAGTCCAGTATTTATTGGGGTGACAATCAAGTCCAGTATTTATTAGGGTGACAATCAAGTCTAGTATTTATTAGGGTGACAATCAAGTCCAGTATTTATTAGGGTAACAATCAAGTCCAGTATTTATTAGGGTGACAATATTTATTAGGGTGACAATCAAGTCCAGTATTTATTAGGGTGACAATCAAGTCCAGTATTTATTAGGGTGACAATTAAGTCCAGTATTTATTAGGGTGACAATCAAGTCCAGTATTTATTATGTGGCAATCAAATTCAGTATTTATTAGGGTGACAATCAAGTCCAGTATTTATTAGGGTGACAATCAAGTCCAGTATTTATTAGGGTGACAATCAAGTCCAGTATTTCTTACGTGGCAATCAAGTCCAGTATTTCTTACGTGGCAATCAAGTCCAGTATTTATTAGGGTGACAATCAAGTCCAGTATTTTTTAGGGTGACAATCAAGTCCAGTATTTATTAGGGTGACAATCAAGTCCAGTATTTACCAGGTGACAATCAAGTCCAGTATTTACCAGGTGACAATCAAGTCCAGTATTTATTAGGGTGACAATCAAGTCCAGTATTTATTAGGGTGACAATCAAGTCCAGTATTTATTAGGGTGGCAATCAAGTCCAGTATTTATTAGGTGACAATCAAGTCCAGTATTTACCAGGTGACAATTAAGTCCAGTATTTACCAGGTGACAATCAAGTCCAGTATTTATTAGGGTGACAATCAAGTCCAGTATTTATTTGGGTGACAATCAAGTCCAGTATTTATTAGGGTGACAATCAAGTCCAGTATTTATTAGGGTGACAATCAAGTTGGACACCTTTTTGAGGCCCCTGACATGCAGGGAAAGTCCCCAAATTTTGCAGGCGAGTCACATATGGCGAACAATTTTAAATGTTGGGGGTCCCGTTAATGAAATTTCAAAATTTGCTCTCTAGCGCCACCTTTAAAAAAAAATAGCGAACATGGCAGGAGACGTCTATCATAAAAGTCTCAAGAACCCATACCTGAAAACGAACAGGAAGTCGGCCATTCTTGCTTTATTTTGAGGTTGTTGTTTTTTTTGGACTATATGTTAATATCACGCGTGTTGCAGTAGCAGATCATAGTCAAGTCAAAATAAAAAGTCAAAGAAGTGCGATGTGGCGGTCAGAAGTGGGCGTGTCAGAACCCTGCCAAGCACGTGTCGTCCACCAGATGTCCTCGTCCCCGTGGAGGCCCCGGGGCCCGTCCAGCGCCCTGGCAGACTTTTATTTACTGCGCGAGGTCAGACGTGCAAAGTGCGCCTGATGTCTTTCCCAAATGGAAACGCACGCCATCCTCCACGGACGACCATCTGGCTTTGTGCGCCATCCAGGAAGTTCACGCACGTCGGGAGTGGACACCCCGTAGCCATGTGTGGACATGACCTTCCTTTTCTACCACTGACGGCTCGCTAGAGTTCCAAATAATGCAAACTGTCACTTTACTAAATATTCCAACACGGTGTTACTGTTCAAACTGTGTGTAATGTTGCATGAAATGTACTCGTTAAATACAACTTCTGCCTTGTTTTTAAAGAACAATTACCGTACGCTTTCGTCTGCGAAGCGCCACCTTGTGGCGGGCATGTGTGCAACGTAGCCACGTCATGGAATAACCGCCACGCGATGGCTCCTCGCACATTCATATCGTGAAACGAGTGAGTCGAGACGTATCAAAACACAAAGACGTGTCAGTTAGTCCATCGACACGCTCGTCATGGATGACACGATTTAAAAAAAAAAAAAAAAAAATGGCCGAAAATAATCCAGTAAATCGGTGAAGCCATGGCAAAAGCTGGCGTCGTCCCGCCGTGTCGTCATGGAAACAGGTAGAAGTGGGCCGGACTTGTAAACACGAGTCATGACGTCCCGTCTGTGGTTCAGGGTCACCTGCTGCGCCTCCTGTGTGGGCCCAAGGGGTCAAAGGTCGACGACGTAACGCGCGGACATCAGTGAGGACGTGTGTGATCTCTCTCTAAATGATTGACACTGCCTATGATAATATAGAATACTGATAATACGTAGCAAAACTACTACTACTACTACAACATCATTGTACATTATTACTTACTCAACTAGTATCATTATAGTATAGTAAGGAGCGCCGTAAAAATGGCTGCTCCGTCGGCGGTCTTGTCTTGTCTCCCTGTAACGTATGTCTGCTCTTAGTGGGACTGTGCCGAAAATATACTTTGCAGTTCTTATGTGTTTTGTGCATGTTAAGAATTGACAATAAATCATCTTGAATTTAGTATTTAGTGTAGGCTAGTTAGTGGAAGTAACCCTAGTATTTAGTTACTGTGATTACCTGTTGTAACTTAGTATTGACTAACATCTGTAGGCTAGTTAGGTAAAGTAACCTTAGTATTTTGTCACTGTGATTAACTGATGTAACATAGTATTAAATAAAATCTGTACGGCAGTTAGTTAAAGTAACCTTGGTATTTAGTTACTGTGATTAACTGTTGTAACGTAGTATTAACCAACATCTGTAGGCTAGTTAGTTAAAGTAACCTTAGTATTTAGTTACTGTGATTAACTGATGTAACATAGTATTAAATAACATATGTAGGCTAGTTAGCTAAAGTTACGTTAGAATGTATTTAATTCCTATATTTGACTGTTTGTAACATAGTATTAACTAACATCTGTTTGCTAGTTAGTTAGTTACGTTAGTATTTAGTTACTGTAATTAACTGTTGTAACATAGTATTAAGTAACATTTGTAGACTAAAGTTATGTTAGAATGTATTTGGTTACTATTATTGCTTATTAGTAACATAGTATTAACTAACATCTATAGGCTAATGAGTTAAATTAACCTTAGTATTTAGTTACTGTAATTAACTGTCGTAACATAGTATTAACTAGCATCTGAAGGCTTGTTAGTTAAAGTTATGCTACAGTGTATTTAGTTACTATAATTGACATTTGTTAGTACCATAGTATTAACTAACCTCTGTAGGCTGGTTAGTTAATTAAAGTTACGTTAGAATGTATTCAGTTGCTATTATTGACTGTGGTTAGTAACATAGTATTAACTAACATCTGTAGGCTGGTTAGTTAGTTAAAGTTACGTTAGAATGTATTCAGTTACTATTATTGACTGTTGTTAGTAACATAGTATTAACTAACATCTGTAGGCTGGTTAGTTAAAGTTACATTAGGATGTATTTATTTACTATCATTGACTGTTGTTAGTAACATAGTATTCACTAAAATGTGTAGGTTAGTTAATTAAAGTTATGTTATGATGCATTTAGTTACTATTATTAACTGCTGTTAGTAACATAGTATTAACTACCATCTGTAGGGTAGTTAGTTAGTTACATAATGATATATTTAGTTACTGTTATTAACTGCTGTTAGTAACATAGTATTAACCAGTTAGTTGGTTAAAGTTATGTTATGATGTATGCAGTTACTATCAATAACTGTTTTTAGTAACATAGTATTAACCAACATCTGTAGGTTAGTTAGTTAATGTTATGTTAGGATGTAT
The DNA here is from genome assembly GCF_033978685.3 of Nerophis lumbriciformis. Taxonomy (NCBI): domain Eukaryota; kingdom Metazoa; phylum Chordata; class Actinopteri; order Syngnathiformes; family Syngnathidae; genus Nerophis; species Nerophis lumbriciformis. The sequence goes on from NC_084560.2 coordinate 37,135,574, forward strand.
TTACTTGCTATTATTGACTGTTGTTAGTAACATAGTATTACCTTCCAGCTGTAGGCTAGTTAGTTAAAGTTGTGTTAGTATTTAGTTACTATAACTGACTTTTTGTTAGTAACATGGTACTAACTAACATATGCAGGTTAGTTTGTTAAAGGTACATTAAGATGTATTTAGTTATTGAAGTGAATTGAAGTGAATTATATTTATATAGCGCTTTTTCTCAAGTGACTCAAAGCGCTTTACATAGTGAAACCCAATATCTAAGTTACATTTAAACCAGTGTGGGTGGCACTGGGAGCAGGTGGGTAAAGTGTCTTGCCCAAGGACTCAACGGCAGTGACTAGGATGGCAGAAGCGGGGATCGAACCTGCAACCCTCAAGTTGCTGGCATGGCCGCTCTACCAACCGAGCTATACCGGTTGTTAGTAAAATAGTACTAACATCCGTAGGCTAGTTATTTAAAGTTACATGAGGATGTATTCAGTTACTATTATTGACTGTTGTTAGTAACATAGTATTATCTAACATCTGTAGGGTAGTTAGTTAGTTAAAGTTACGTTAGGCTGTATTTAGTTATTATTATTGACTGTTGTTAGGAACATAGTAATAACTAACAGTCAATACATAGTCAATACTAGTAACTAAATACTAACATTGCTCTAATTAACTAACTAGCCAACGAACCAACTAACTAAGTAACCGCCTAACTAACTAACTAACCAACTAACTAACTAACTAACTGTAGCAGGGATTCTTCCCAGCAGCATATCCTTGTTTTTGTATGACGTGCATTTCCCTAATAAAGGGGCTGTCTTTTTTCCATTGCCTGTTGTCTCTGCATCCCGGGGTCCATACATACACCAAAACATAACAAAAACAGTTTAGTTTAATCAATTATTATTCTTATTCTTTATCAATATTATTATCATTATTGCACCGAGGCTTTAGCACACTTAAAGTCCTACAAGAAATGTGTAAATAACGTACGTATACATGAACATGTACATGTATATATGTAAACGGCGGCTATTTTACTTTTTCCTTTGTTTTGTTTTTGTTTGTTAGTTTTCTAATCAAAAAGTTTTTTTATTTAGTCTGTAGAAGGTGTCGCGGGCCAATGAGAGTTGAGCTGAGGAGGCCAGACTTTGGATACCCTGGTCTAGATCTAAATGACTTGGGTCCACGCAGGTGTGTCATTGTGTGCGTGTTGAAATATCACGTGAGATGATGATGATGATGATGATGATCCTCAGTGGGGGTATGGGGTCACATCCCAATGAAGGGGTGTGTGTGTGTGTGTGTGTGTGTGTGTGTGTGTGTGTGTGTGTGTGTGTGTGTGTGTGTGTCATCCATCTCCCACTCTGTCCCTGCGCGACACAGGCGAGGCTGATGGAGTGGACCATAGATGGACCGCCGGCACTGCGGGGGTCTGATGCTGAGCGGGTAGGTACACACACACACACACACACACACACACACACACACACACACACACACACACACACACACACACGCTAACGACTTTTACATGTGCGGGCAGCATCGGCTCTGAACGTGCAGGCTCGGTCGGCAGGTTTCCTTCAATAGAATTTTGCAGAGCTGAGCATTCGGCCAGGCTTTCTACACAGGACACATATAGAACTATACAGCATAGAACAAAGCTCTAATCAGCTGTACTACAGTCACAATCATGATGCTTGTTGCTAGGCAGAACTTGTGAAATCCCATTACTGTAAAAAAACCCAACACATTCAGTATGTAGAAACAAACATACATACACACATACATGCATACATTTGTATGTACATACATACAAACATACATAAATACATACATGCATATGAACATATGTACACACATAAATAACTGCGTGCATACATACATAAATGCACACAGACATACATATGTACAAACATACATACATCAAAACACACTGTATATATATCCATACGAACGCACAAAAATACATGTACTGAATATGTACATACAAACGTAGAGACATACATCATTGAGCGTGTACATGCGTACCTATATTTACATACATACCAACATACAAAAATACGTATGTAGTCATACATACCTACATACATAGTGTATGTACATATGTACATACTGTACATACATACATACAAATACACATACTGTACATATATATGAATACATACATATATATATATGTATATATAATTTTGTTCATTTTTTTCGAATCCGCTTTTGATTTTACATCTTACTTTTGTTATATAATATTGCAATTATTATGAACAATGTACGTAAGTATGTTATTTCACAGCTGATGAAATAAATTATTTTAACATTAAAAAACTTTTTAAAAGTTTTTCTTTTCTTTTCATGGAACTTAGGACATTTCATTTCCTCAGTAGAGGAAGATGAAGATGCTCTCACTTTACAAGGCGACATTTTATCTGGTGAGAACCGGGTCACTGGGTCGACTGCTTCAAAGGGGCGGAGCTAGGCAGCAGAAATGTTTTTATACTAGGGCTGTTATAATCACATAACATGATCATGTTACACACGCACGCGCACACACACAAGTTAATCATGTATACACACAGATTAATCACGCAATGTATTTTGACTGTAGATGCACCTTTATCTTACCAGTTGATGGTGGAAAATATATATACAGTATATATATATATATATATATATATATATATATATATAAGTACATGTATATATATATATATATACACATACATGTATGTATGTATATATACATGTATACATATACAAACATATGTACATATATACATACATACATATACAGTGTATATATGTATACATACAAATACATATATGTATGTATATTTACTCTATTAAGGTGTGTATATATATATATATATATATATAGATGTAGAAAATATATATGCATATATGTAGAATAACTGTTGTATACAATTTAACATATGTTAATGAAAAGTAAAGTATTGTAATAAAACAAAGATAATGGTATAAATACAGTAAGTAATAATTAATGTATTATTAGCCACAGTACATTTATTTATGCATACTTTGGTTTGGGTCTTTAAAATAAAATAAAATAAAATAAGTAAGTATGCCATAATTATTTATCATTATGATAGTTAAAATGATTATAATGAAATTAAAACATTTTTTTTAGAGAATTGCTGCACTGGATACAAGTTTGAAAAAGTTGTAATTACAAAACTAAAACATTTATTTAAAAAATCATGATAAAACAATTTTTTGGTTAATATTATCTTAAAAGTATTGTAAATATTATTATTATTATTATTATTATTATGATGCTAAAATTATTTTGGGGTTAAAATCTGATGCAGACTGATGCGTACTCACTTGACCTTTGACCCCCGCTATGTCAGCCATCTTGGCCCAGACGTCTACAGATTGATCTATAGATAGATGTAAAGATCTCCGGTCTCAGAGAAACTTCTGGCTTTGACGTTGACCTTTGAACCGTGCAGGAAATAAGCGGCAGGTTCACCTTCGACCCCGACACCTTTTGGTCCTTTCCAGGGACACATGGCGACGGTAACCCGGCAACCACCAAAACATGTTTATGCAAGACCCGAGATACCTCGTCTCTGCTCATATTTGGTTACCATGGCGACAATGCAAGGCGTGTGCCCTTTCGCCTGCAGCCCGCCAACAATGGCTGACCTCGGCGCTCAAGGAATACGAGCTAACCCGAAGACGCGACTTCTTCTTCGTTCGGCCGACGCCCTCAATGACACATTTTGGAAGTAGGGCAGAGATTGCCAACTCACGCGTTTGAAAGACTCCAGTCCAGTAGGGGGCGGTGTTACGCATTACTTCCCGAAACGTAGAAAATTTGTCCGATGCTACCGACAAATCAAGAAAAATGACTTACGCGCGAGTAAAAACAAAGTTTATGTAGCACTAGAGCATAACGTGTAAAAACACCAGATTTGTACGAGAAGTACTAGTAATACGAGTACATGAGACATTCCGCTATGCAGAGTTGAGTAGTAACGTGCTACTCGGGATGTTACGATAAACAGTAACAACGATAACCGGGGTTAGCATGAGAATTATTAAAATAAACGTAATTGATAACTGCACTCACGGATTGACTGGCACTATTAGCTAGCTTCAATGCTAACATGAAAACAAGAGACATTAAGGTCTAACTTCATTAAGAAATAAATCCGAACTTATATAAACCCATTCGAACAACTATGATATTTGGGCACAAATGAAATAACTGACCAAAAACATCCGATCTTTTGTCACTGGCATTAGCTTCTCAGATTTTTCTAAATAGATTCTTGAAAATTCCAAATCAATTCAAAATTGCTACTCGGATGTGAATTTATTTTTTTTCCAAAAACTATGTTATCACTGTGAAAGAAATACGTGGATTTTAGGGTAAAATAACTGCGGGCTCAGTCAGTCGCCAGGATTTGAACATAGAAATAACGGTGGTCAAGAGTACCGTGAAAACTCAATCCATTTTTATTCATTCTGGTTCTGAACTGATTCAGAGTTGTCAAAAAGTCGTTTTTTTAAGCCTAAAATATAGCCGAATTGGTTCAACGTGAGGTCGGAAATATTTTTTCATTTTGTAAGTTTTATTCCCAAAACTTTGTCCCTATAAGTATTGTACAATATCTGAAGTACAGTCGACTTTTATTTTGTAATTTCACAATGTTTGGGAAGGTCTGTCCTGTCCCCAAATGTGTCAGTATTTAATTATGAATGAAAAATATTATGTTAACCTGTGATTATAATGCTCACTTCCCTTGTGTGAAGATGATATTTCTAAACTTTTTTTCACAATAAAATCCGTAAGGAGTTTTTCAACAACATTTCTTACATTAATGTATAAAATTCTTCAAACTCGATATGCAATCGTTCTTTCTAAAAAGTATAACACTGATCAGTTTGATTTTAGAGTTGATGATTCATCAGTCAAACTCAAACTTTATTTATAAAGCGCTTTTTATACATAAAAGAAATGCAACGCAAAGTGCTTTACAAAGTTAAAAACAATAACCCGATGACCCAGATCCCCCAGATACCAAACACACACATACAACATAAACACACACACACATATTCTACTATATGTACAAATGTATGCATGTTTGAGTACAGAGGAGCCAGGTGAGTAAACACTATCACAGGAGCCATCTGCGCCAGGACTATGGCCACCAGGATGCTGACACAAATGGGCCCTACAAACATGGCTGATAACCCCTGATGAAGATGGCTACCTCTGAGGAACGTTGGAAGGTAAAAATAATAAAAGTTGTAGAATAGTCAGAACCACGAGTAGAAAAAAAGGGTAAAATAAAAGTAAGACGTGAAGATTAAAAATGTAATAAATACCAAATAAAATAAAATAATAATAAATAAAGATAAAGATAAAATGAATATACAGTAAATATATAATAAATATAACTAAATAAAATATTATATAACTAATAAGATAGAAAGTGAAACATTAAAAAATTGAACATACATTTAACCATACAGTATCATAATATTTGAGTTAATAACTCAATATACTCTTTGTAAACACCCGGTGTTTTGGTAGTGACCAATATTTAGTTTGCAAGGTTTTATCTTTCTTTCTTTCTTTAGTTTATTTCGAACATGAACACACTTACATCATAATACATCACACAATTTCATATCATTTCATTTTACATCATGCCCGAAAAGGAGTAGGAAGAAGCAAAGCTTATTTAATCCTACCCCTTTCCCACTTCAAGCGTTTACAAATATATAGAATCATTTACTGACCTTTTTATATAATAAAATAACATCTATGAATTAGTATACAACAGTTTTGTAATATGTAATTAATTAATTAATTCAGTCATTATTAACATACTGAGATGAAGAATATCTTATTTTCAATAAGGTTGAAAGTATTTCTCATAATTTTTCTTTTTTGTACTCTGTAAGCACTATTATTTTGAACAACCTCTTAAACTGGATCATATCAGTACAATTTTTAACTTCTTTACTTAATCCATTCCATAATTGAATTCCACATACTGATATGCTAAAAGTTCTAAGTGTTGTACGTGCATATAAATGTTTTAAATTATTTTTTCCTCTAAGGTTATATTTCTCCTCTTTAGTTGAGAAGAATTGTTGTACATTCTTTGGTAGCAGGTTATAGTTTGCTTTGTACATCATTTTAGCTGTTTGCAATTTTACCAAATCACCAAACTTTAATATTTCTGACTTAATAAATAAAGGGTTTCTGTGTTCTCTATATGCAACATTATGTATTATTCTAACTGATCTTTTTTGTAACACGGTTAGCGAATGTAGCGCACATTTGTAGTTATTTCCCCATATTTCTGCACAATAACTCAGATATGGTAACACTAGTGAGCAGTAGAGAATATGTAGTGATTTTTGGCCCAGGACATATTTTGCTTTATTCATTATTGAAATGTTTTTTGCCACCTTATGTTGTATGTTTTGTATATGAGATTTCCAGTTCATTTGATCATCTATTAATACTCCCAAAAATCTAGTTTCTTTTACCCTTTCTATGTCTACTTCGTCTATTTGTATTTGTGTATGATGCTCTTTTCTACTATTACCAAATAGCATTATTTTAGTTTTACTGAGATTCAAAGATAGTCTGTTTTTGTCAAACCATCTTTTTAATTTGTTCATTTCTTCTGTTATTATTTGTATTATCTTCTGTGTGCTCTCTCCTGAACAGAAAGCAGTTGTGTCATCTGCAAATAAAACCAACTTTAAGTCCTTCGTAACCTTACAAATGTCGTTTATATAAAGATTGAACAATCTTGGTCCCAGTATTGACCCCTGGGGTACACCACAAGATATATCTAGCCGTGTTGACATATTTTCACCCATCTTTACATATTGCTTCCTGTTGGTTAAATAACTTCTTACCCAATTCAATACCAAACCTCTGATGCCATATCGTTCTAATTTTCATATTAAAATATCATGATTAATTGTGTCAAATGCTTTTGTTAAGTCCATGAATACTGCGGCCGCACATTCTTTACCATCTATTGCATTGGTAATTTCCTCTGTTATTTTGGTTAGTGCTATTGATGTTGAGATAATTGCCTGGAATCCATATTGGTTCTGAGCAAATATCTCAACATCATATCAACCATATTGCTTAAAGGGGAACATTATCACAATTTCAGAAGGGTTAAAACCGTTAAAAATCAGTTCCCAGTGGCTTATTTTATTTTTCAAAGTTTTTTTCAAAATTTTACCCATCACGCAATATCCCTAAAAAAAGCTTCAAAGTGCCTGATTTTAACCATCGTTATATACACCCGCCCATTTTCCTGTGACGTCACACAGTGATGCCGATACAAACAAACATGGCGCATAGAACAGCAAGGTATAGCGACATTAGCTCGGATTCAGACTCGGATTTCAGCGGCTTAACATGCACTGTGAGAGTGCAGACAGCCCATTTCAGGCGCGCTAAGAACATATATTTTTCCGAGATTTCAGCACTCAGGTTAACCATACCTAAATAGACACAAAATACTGCATTACACAAGACTACCCGAATGTACTCGAATGATTGAAAAAAATAAATGTTTTTAAGCTAAATTATTGGTAAACACAGTTTATGTATAATAATTTATGTAAAACCGCAAGTAATAAATAAAGTTTTCATCAATTAATATATTCTGTAGACATACCCTCATCCGCTCTCTTTTCCTGAAAGCTGATCTGTCCAGTTTTGGAGTTGATGTCAGCATCTGCTTTGAGTGTCGCAGGATATCCACACATTCTTGCCATCTCTGTCGTAGCATAGCTTTCGTCGGTAAAGTGTGCGGAACAAACGACTGACCATTTCGTCGGCTTTCCCCACAGCCTCGTATTTTGAACAAATTCCGTCCAATTTCTTGCCACTTTGGCATCTTTGGGCCACTGGTGCAACTTGAATCCGTCCCTGTTCGTGTTGTTACACCCTCCGACAACACACCGACGAAAGTGAGAAAATGGCGGATTGCTTCCCGATGTGACGTCACGTCCGAGAGCGAATAATAGAAAAGCGTTTAATTCGCCAAAATTCACCCATTTAGAGTTCGGAAATCGGTTAAAAAAATATATGGTCTTTTTTCTGCAACATCAAGGTATATATTGACGCTTACATAGGTCTGGTGATAATGTTCCCCTTTAATATAAACTCATAGCATGCTTGATGTCGGAAATATTAGAAACATTTGTGGTCAATAAAATCATTGACTTTTTTGTTAATATCCGTTGAAAAGATTTACCCACGTGCTAATTCTGACCATAACTAAATCATGCTAGCAAACACTCCTAAAAACATAATATTTTGCACAAAAGTTGACGTAATTGAAGATATTACGTGTATGGCAGTGACCATTTTTAAAGATACACATTTAATTTTTAGACTTTGGGACACATTTATTTAAAAACGAGTTACTTACCAGAGGGGGCATTAGCGCAATGTCACTTCCTGGTTCATAATAATGGGGTGTGGCTTAAATCTAGAATCGGCCACGCCTCTAAAACTCTTGCGTCTCGGTAGTGACATAAAAACGAAGGACATGATTTTTTTTCATTTCAAAATAAAACCCACAATGAATTTATGTCTTTCAACATTTGTTTAGAGTTAATCTTTAAGATCTTTTAAATCACACCGTTGAAACACATCTAAAAAAAAACGTTCAAAGTGATATTTTCACGAATTGAAATTTAGGGGTCAGGATTGGGGACGGCGACTTCTTAATAGAAAGTACCCCAGAAAAGATGATTTTGTATTTATTTCTGGTATATCGTTATCTCAACTAATGCATTGGGTTTCAACAGGTAATCTCAATTCAAATCCATGTCTGAGCACTAATTAGTTTTTTGTTAAAACGCTTTTTTAAACGCAGAACGCCAAATAACGAGCGGCAAAATCGTTTTGAATCGAGAATCGCTTCTGAATCGAATCGTGCCCCCAAGAATCGGAATCAAGTTGAACCACGAATTGTTGTTGTTATTGTTTATTTTCGTAGTCCAGTAATCCATCGATTACTTTGTACGATTAATCGGGGGGGGACACACACTTTATAACGCCATTTTTCTGCTTGGTTAGGGTTGGGGTTGGGGTTAGGGTTAGGGTTAGGATTAGGGTTAGGCATAAAGAAAAAAAAGGTTGGTTAGGGTTAGGGCTAGGGTTGGGGTTGGGGTTAAGGTTAGGGTTAGATTATTACTATTATCATTATTATTCCAGATATTGCACTTTTAGCTACGTTAGAAACTATGTCTGCGCATTTAAAGTTCGAAATGTCGTCCATTTTTATTAATCACGTTGACTGAACGATTAATCGAAGCAACTGATTATAAATCAAAGCTTTTTTACCAAACGATTAATCGATGTTATTGTTTATGTTGTACAGCAGAGTCTGGGTTGCGGAGTAGGTCAGTGCCGCTGGAAGTGGGTCATAGGAGACAGAAGAGCCACATTGTGCGCAGGGATCCAGAATCCAAGCCGGTGAAGGAGAGGACGGAAACCAAATCTTGAAGCCGGCTGACAAAAGAACGTGCATTTGAAGGCAGCCCGAATGCTTCGTATTTCAGGTCGTGGCCTGAGGCTGTGGTCCGTGATGAAGCTGTGCCGCGTCACCCAAAGCTAGTAAGGTGCTTTGACCTTGTTTTTGGTCCAATCCCAGGAGACCGCCTTGCCTATAAAGACCCCCCCAAACGTGAGTCCGACAATTCAATCCTAGCCTTGCCTCCCTGTCGCAGTCCAAGTCTTCACCGCGTCCGGCCACGAAGATGAAGATCCTTTTAGTCGTCCTCTCCATGATAGCGAGGAGTCGTCCGCTGGAGCTGAGCGACTGCGGCGCTGACGCCAGGAGACCTCAGATGACCGACATCTCGGTGCAGTGCGGCACGTCCTCCATCAGCCTGGCCGTCCAGATCTGCCCGGTCATCTATACGGGCTACAACGAGACCCTCCTGATCCTCAACAACGTGATGGACTCAAACTGCCGGGCCACGCTGGACGAAAGCGCGTGGCCCCCCGTGGCTCGCTTCGAATTCCCCCTGAACTCGACGGACGCCTGCGGGAGCACCTTCCTGACCACCAGCTCCACCGGCACCGGCGTCTTCTCAGACTTTTCCAACATCCAGACAGTGAACATCAGCGGCGTGATCCGCTCCATCGACACCACCACCGGCACCATCACGTACAACGCCGAGCTGAAGTACTTCTACTCCTGCGCGTACCCCTTAGAGTACCTGGTCAACAACACTCAGATCGACGTGTCGGCGTCCTCCGTCGCCGTGAAAGACAACAACGGCAGCTTCATCAGCACCTTGAACATGAAGCTCTTCAGCGACCCCGACTACCTCCAGCCATTGGTCATACCCAGTCTCGGCCTGGAGCTGCGGACCAACGTGTACGTGGAGGTGAAAGCCGTCAACCTGACCGGGCAGTACCACGTCCTGCTGGACCGCTGCTATGCCTCAATCTCGGCGCTGCCGTCCAACTCCAGCTCCTTCAACCTTTTCGTGCCGTGCTCCAAAGACCGCTTCACCACCATGATCGAGAACGGCGACAGCCAGAGCGCCCGCTTCCACTTCCCGGCTTTCCGCTTCATCGAGCAGCAGAACGAGACGGTGTCCACCTACTTCCTGCACTGCATCACCCGCCTGTGCGAGAGCAGCACCTGCAGCATCTTCAAGCAGTGCAACAACCGCCGCAAGAGGGAGACGGTGGAGGCCACGCCGGACGGGGTGACTGAGCCGTACACCATCACCTCCAAGAAGCTCGTCACCAAAACCGAGACCAGCGAGTCCAAAGAGGAGCCCCTGGTCGACAGCGACAAAGACCAGTCTGCCGTCGGGCTCAGCGTTGCCGTCGGCGTCCTCGCTTTTGTTTGCGCCGTGGCCCTGTGTGCCGCCGCCGTCTTCTACAAGAGGCTCAGGAACTAACCGGGCCAGCTTCCGGCGCTCGCCCGTTTGGACGACTCGACTCTTTTATCCTTCGTCAGCGTAGCTTTAGGAGTCGAGTTCGAGGTTTGTCATGCATGTCCGCACTTCAGAAGCTTTGATCCTAGAAGACCGTTTTTTTACGTGGAATGTCCGGGGGTGGGAGAAGTTTTGAAAGAGAAGTCAAAGTAGCTTCCAAAGTATTACGTGTAATTTATTCTGTTGACTAAAACTTTGTCTGCACTTAATAAACCATCTAAGAAACCGACGTGTCTTCTCCATTTACTTCATCTCCACAATAAAACACATGACTACTACTACAGTTCTGCGCTTTTTGAAGTACAAGTACTTTACTGTCGTAATCACAAGAATCTACTCCAGGACCGGGGGTCCGAATATGACTGAATATTTTCTAATAACTTTCATTGCTTCTGTGAAGACCACAGTCAACATAAACTACGTGCAAACTACTGAGTCTTCATTGGGACACTAGTGAAATACCGACATCTTGCCACTAGGGGGAGGTTTTTTTGTCTTTTGTGTGATTCATGTGCGAGACTCCAGGATGCTAATGTCCAAGTCAATGTAGAAAAAAAGCTACTAAAAGTGTAAAAAAAAGTGCCTCATAAACAGAAAATAAAGTAATAAATAGTGTCAGATAATAGTGGAATTGGGAATAAATACATTAATTTATGAAAAAAAAGAAAATAAAAAAAGAGGAGAAATAAATAAATAAATATATATATATATATATATATATATATATATATATATATATATAAAATACTTGAAAATGTAGAGCAGATATGATGTATCTAATAAACATTTTTTTTGAGTAATATTTCATATAATATCTTTGAGTTTGTGTATTTGTTTGTATTGTTTTTCTTTCAATGAGTACAATAGTGCAATAAAATGTATGAAAATGAAATACTTAAAAAAAAGTTGAACGATATGATGAATCTAATCTTGTAATTAAATTTACTTACTTTTTTACTTGCTTACTTTTTATTTCATTAATAATATTTATGATATTTTTGCTGTTTTGAAAAAAAATGCTATTGTAAAAAACCCCAAAATGAAATAGGTAAAAAATGTCAAGCAAATCTTTTATAGAGTTTGTGTCTAATTTTCTTATGTAAAATATTGTGTTAAAAAAATAAATAAAAATAAATTAAAAAATATATATATAAAAATAAATATAAATATATATATATATCTACATATATATTATATATATATATATATGTGTGTATATATATATATATATATATATATATATATATATATATATATATATATATATATATATATATAATATATCAATATATATTGTTATAGATACGTAATCAATATCAATAAAAAAATGCCAATCAGGTAACAGTATCAATATATATCCTGATAGACAGATACTCGATATCAATAAAAATGCCAATCAGGTAACAGTATCAATATATATCCTGATGGACAGATACTCGATATCAATAAAAATGCCAATCAGGTAACAATATCAATATATATAGTGATAGACGCGTAATCAATAAAAAAATCCAATCAGGTAACAGTATCAATATATATCACGATTAACACATAATCAGTATCACAAAAAAATGCCAATCAGGTAACAGTGTCAATATACATCGCGATAGACACGTAATCGATATCAATACAAAAATACCAATCAGGTTAAAGTATCCATATATATCGTGATAGACACGTAATCGATATCAATTAAAAACACCAATCAGGTAACGGTATCAATATATATTGCGATTGACACGTAATCGATATCAATAAAAAATGTCAATCAGGTAAGAGTATCAATATATATCGCAATAGACACGTAATTGATATCAATAAAAAATTCCAATCAGGTAACAGTATAGTCAATAGACATGTAATCGATATCAATAAACAATTCCAATCAGGTAACAGTATCAATATATATTGTGATAGACACATAATCGATATTAATTAAAAATACTATTTAGGTAACAGTATCAATAAATATCGTGATTGTCACCTAATCAATATCACAAAAAAAATCCAATCAGGTAACAGTATCAATATATATCATGGTAGTCACGTGATCGATATCAATAAAAATGTATTAGATAAAAAAACTTAGATTTTTTTTTCTTCTTCCCTAAGTGAGGCACATTTGTGAAGTGACTCACAATCACGCTACGTTTTTATTATTGAAGTCAAGACTGAGTGTCGTATCATTTTTTACCGTGCTAAACTTTTTTTTACGCATGAGTAACAATTATTAAGGTTGTTAAAAAAACGAGTAAAGTCGTACTTTTACCGTCTTTGTTATTTATCGTAGTCTCGACTTAGCGTCGTATCGTCTTTAACCGTGATGAATTTATTCTTCCACTTGAGTAACAATCATTAACGTAGTAAAAAAGTCATACTTTCACTGTCTGTTATTTATCGTAAAGTCCCGACTGAGCGCCGTATCGTTTTTAACCGTACTGAACATCTTTTTAAGCTTGAGTAACAATTATTAACGTTGTTAAAAAACGAGTAAAGTCGTACTTTTACCGTCTGTTATTTATCGTAGAGTCTCGACTGAGCGTCGTGTTGTGTTAAATTTATTTTTCCACTTGAGTAACAATTATTAATGTTGTTAAAAAATGAGTAAAGTCGTACTTTTACCGTCTGTTATTTATCGTAGAGTCTCGACTGAGCGTCGTGTTGTGTTTAACTGTGTTAAATTTATTTTTCCACTTGAGTAACAATTATTAACGTTGTTAAAAAATGAGTAAAGTCATACTTTTACCGTCTTTGTTATTTATTGTAAAGTTCCAACTGAGTGTTCTATTGTTTTTAACTGTATTGAACATGTTTTTACGCCTGAGTAACAATTATTAACGTTGTTAAAAAACGAGTAAGGTCGTACTTTTACTATCTTTCTTAATTATGGTAAAGTCCCGACTGAGTGTCGTATCGTTTTTAACTGTACTGAACTTCTTTTTACGCCTAAGTAACAATTATTAGCGTAGTAAAAAAAACAGTAAAGTCGTACTTTTACCGTCTTTGTTATTCATCGTAAAGTCCCGACTGAGTGCCGTATCGTTTTTAACCGTACTGCACTTCTTTTTACGCATGAGTAACAATTATTAAGGTTGTTAAAAAAACGAGTAAAGTCGTACTTTTACCGTCTTTGTTATTTATCGTAGTCTCGACTTAGCGTCATATCGTCTTTAACCGTGATGAATTTATCTTTCCACTTGAGTAACAATCATTAACGTAGTAAAAAAGTCATACTTTCACTGTCTGTTATTTATCGTAGAGTCCCGACTGAGCGCCGTATCGTTTTTAACCGTACTGAACATCTTTTTAAGCTTGAGTAACAATTATTAACGTTGTTAAAAAACGAGTAAAGTCGTACTTTTACCGTTTGTTATTTATCGTAGAGTCTCGACTGAGCGTCGTGTTGTGTTTAACTGTGTTAAATTTATTTTTCCACTTGAGTAACAATTATTAATGTTGTTAAAAAATGAGTAAAGTCATACTTTTACCGTCTGTTATTTATCGTAGAGTCTCGACTGAGCGTCGTGTTGTGTTTAACCGTGTTAAATTTATTTTTCCACTTGAGTAACAATTATTAACGTTGTTAAAAAATGAGTAAAGTCATACTTTTACCGTCTTTGTTATTTATTGTAAAGTTCCAACTGAGTGTTCTATTGTTTTTAACTGTATTGAACATGTTTTTACGCCTGAGTAACAATTATTAACGTTGTTAAAAAACGAGTAAGGTCGTACTTTTACTATCTTTCTTAATTATGGTAAAGTCCCGACTGAGTGTCGTATCGTTTTTAACTGTACTGAACTTCTTTTTACGCCTAAGTAACAATTATTAGCGTAGTAAAAAAAACAGTAAAGTCGTACTTTTACCGTCTTTGTTATTTATCGTAAAGTTCCAACTGAGTATTCTATCGTTTTTAACCGTGCTGAACATGTTTTTAGGCATGAGTAACAATTATTAACGTTGTTGAAAAACGAATAAAGTCGTACTTTTACCGTCTTTGTTATTTATCGTAAAGTTCCAACTGAGTGTTGTATGCTGAACATCTTTTTACAGCTGAGCAACAATTATTAACGTTGTTAAAAAAATGAGTAAAGTCGTATTTTTACTGTCTTTGTTTTTTATCGTAAAGTCCAGACTGAGTGTCGTATCGTTTTTAACTGTACTGAACTTCTTTTTACGCCTGAGTAACAATTATTAACAGTGCTAAAAAATGAGTAAAGTCGTACTTTTACCGTCTTTGTTATTTATCGTAGAGTCTCAACTGAGCGTCATATCATCTTTAACCGTGCTGAATTTCTTTTTCCACTTGAATAACAATTATTAACAGTGTTAAAAAACGAGTAAAGTCGTACTTTTACCGTATTTGTTATTTATCGTAGAGTCTCCACTTAGCGTCGTATCGTCTTTAACTGTGATTAATTTATTTTTCCACCTGAGTAACAATTATTAACGTTGTTAAAAAACTAGTAAAGTCATACTTTTACTGTCTTTGTTATTTATTGTAAAGTCCCGACTGAGCGTCGTATCGTTTTTAACCGTACTGAACATCTTTTTACGCCTGAGTAACAATTATTAATGTTGTTAAAAAATGAGTAAAGTCGTACTTTTACCGTCTGTTATTTATCGTAGAACCTCGACTGAGCGTTGTGTTGTGTTTAACCGTGTTAAATTTATTTTTCCACTTGAGTAACAATTATTAACGTTGTTAAAATACAAGTAAAGTCATACTTTTACTGTCTTTGTTATTTATCGTAGAGTTCCAACTGAGTGTTCTATTGTTTTTAACTGTGCTTAACATGTTTTTACGCCTGAGTAACAATTATTAACGTTGTTAAAAAACGAGTAAGGTCGTTCTTTTACTATCTTTGTTAATTATGGTAAAGTCCCGACTGAGTGTCGTATCGTTTTTAACTGTACTGAACTTCTTTTTATGCCTAAGGAACAATTATTAGCGTAGTAAAAAAAAACAGTAAAGTCGTACTTTTACCGTCTTTGTTATTCATCGTAAAGTCCCGACTGAGTGTCGTAAAGTTTTTAACTGTACTGCACTTCTTTTCACGCCTGAGTAACAATTAACGTTGTTAAAAAAGAGAAAAGTCATACTTTTACCATCTTTATTTATCGTAAAGTTCCAACTGAGCGTCGTATCGTTTTTAACCGTACTGAACTTCTTTTTATGCCAGAGTAACAATTATTAACTTTGTAAAAAAACGAGTAAAGTCATACTTTTACCGTCTTTGTTATTTATCGTAAAGTTCCAACTGAGTATTCTATCGTTTTTAACTGTGCTGAACATGTTTTTAGGCCTGAGTAACAATTATTAACGTTGTTAAAAAACGAATAAAGTCGTACTTTTACCGTCTTTGTTATTTATCGTAAAGTTCCAACTGAGTGTTGTATGCTGAACATCTTTTTACAGCTGAGTAACAATTATTAACGTTGTTAAAAAAATTAGTAAAGTCGTACTTTTACTGTCTTTGTTTTTTATCGTAAAGTCCAGACTGAGTGTCGTATCGTTTTTAACTGTACTGAATTTCTTTTTACGCCTGAGTAACAATTATTAACGTAGTAAAAAATTAGTAAAGTCGTACTTTTACCGTCTTTGTTATTTATCGTAGAGTCTCAACTGAGCGTCATATCGTCTTTAACCGTGCTGAATTTCTTTTTCCACTTGAGTAACAATTATTAACGTTGTTAAAAAACAAGTAAAGTCGTACTTTTACCGTCTTTGTTATTCATCGTAAAGTCTCGACTGAGCGCTGTATCGTTTTTAACTGTACTGAACTTCTTTTTACGCCTGAGTAACAATTATTAATGTAGTAAAAAACCTAGTGGAGTCGTACTTTTACCGTCTTTGTTAAATATCGTAAAGTTCCAACTGAGCGTCGTATCGTTTTTAACCGTACTGAACTTCCTTTTACGCCTGAGTAACAATTATTAACGTAGTAAAAAAACGAGTAAAGTCGTACTTTTACGGTCTTTGTTATTCATCGTAAAGTCCCGACTGAGTGTCGTAAAGTTTTTAACTGTACTGCACTTCTTTTTACGCCTGAGTAACAATTAACGTTGTTAAAAAAGAGAAAAGTCGTACTTTTACCGTATTTATTTATTGTAAAGTTCCAACTGAGCGTCGTATCGTTTTTACTAAACGTACTGAACTTCTTTTTACGCCAGAGTAACAATTATTAACTTTGTAAAAAAACGAGAAAAGTCGTACTTTTACCGTCTTTGTTATTTATCGTAAAGTTCCAACTGAGTATTCTATCGTTTTTAACCGTGCTGAACATGTTTTTAGGCCTGAGTAACAATTATTAACGTTGTTAAAAAACGAATAAAGTCGTACTTTTACCGTCTTTGTTATTTATCGTAAAGTCTCGACTGAGCGCTGCATCATTTTTAACTGTACTGAACTTCTTTTTACGCCTGAGTAACAATTATTAATGTAGTAAAAAAACGAGTAAAGTCGTACTTTTACTGTCTTTGTTAAATATCGTAAAGTTCCAACTGAGCGTCGTATCGTTTTAAACTCTACTGAACTTATTTTTACGCCTGAGTAACAATTATTAATGTAGTAAAAAAACTAGTGGAGTCGTACTTTTACCTTCTTTGTTAAATATCGTAAAGTTCCAACTGAGCGTCGTATCGTTTTTAACCGTACTGAACTTCTTTTTACGCCTGAGTAACAATTATTGATGTAGTAAAAAAACTAGTGGAGTCGTACTTTTACCGTCTTTGTTGAATATCGTAAAGTTCCAACTGAGCGTCGTATCGTTTTTAACCGTACTGAACATCTTTTTATGCCTGAGTAACAATTATTAACGTAGTAAAAAAACGAGTAAAGTTGTACTTTTACCGTCTTTGTTATTCGTCATAAAGTCCCGACTGAGTGTCGTAACCTTTTTAACTGTATTGCACTTCTTTTTACGCCTGAGTAACAATTGTTAACGTTGTTAAAAAACAGTAAAGTCGTACTTTTACCGTCTTTATTTATCGTAAAGTTCCAACTGAGTGTCGTATCGTTTTTAACCGTACTGAACTTCTTTTTCCACTTGAGTAACAATTATTAACGTAGTAAAAAAACGAGTAAAGTCGTACTTTTACTGTCTTTGTTAAATATCGTAAAGTTCCAACTGAGCGTCGTATCGTTTTTAACCGTACTGAACATCTTTTTACGCCTGAGTAACAATTATTAACGTAGTAAAAAAACTAGTAAAGTCGTACTTTTACCGTCTTTGTTATTCATCATAAAGTCCCGACTGAGTGTCGTAACCTTTTTAACTGTATTGCACTTCTTTTTACGCCTGAGTAACAATTGTTAACATTGTTAAAAAACAGTAAAGTCGTACTTTTACCGTCTTTATTTATCGTAAAGTTCCAACTGAGTGTCGTATCGTTTTTAACCGTACTGAACTTCTTTTTCCACTTGAGTAACAATTATTAACGTAGTAAAAAAACGAGTAAAGTCATACTTTCACCGTCTTTGTTAAATATCGTAAAGTTCCAACTGAGTGTCGTATCGTTTTTAACCGTACTGAACTTCTTTTTACGCCTGAGTAACAATTATTAACGTAGTAAAAAAACGAGTAAAGTCCGACTTTTACTGTCTTTGTTACTTATCGTACAGTTCAACTGAGCGTCATATCGTTTTTTAACTGTGCTGAACTTCTTCTTACGCTTGCAAGCAGTCGAGCAGAGTTGTCAGGCTCCACTTTGCAGGCAGGACGTGCACGTTATGGACTTCCTGCAGCAAATAAAAGCCTCCCCTGTCAGCGAGCGCGACGTGCTGAGTGAGCGCTGCGTGTTTATTGGCCCGCGGGGAGCGGCCTGTCATTGCCGGATTCCGGCGAATGAAGAACGGCGCTCGCTTCTTGCCACTCGCACAATTCCCGCTTGTTGGCCTGAAGGATTCGCCGTGGACGTGACGCTCGCGTGACGCTCCCACCAGGTGTCCAGTTCCTCTCGGCGGGGGGCTTTGGGCCGGGAATGAAAGTGTGGCGCACGACTGATTTCATTTCATGCTTTCGGACTTTTATGAAGTCCATAAAAACATTCCAAACATGTCCAGCAATCCTAAATCAAAGATTGTCATTTTCACGCATGCAAAACATTGTTGAAGCCTGCGCTTTTATTTTGGAGATCATACATACTCTCAATAGGAGGAAAAATTCATTCTTTTTCTTCTTCTCCTATTTAAGTTAATTTCTTATGTGACAGTGGAATAGAACTTTAAAAAAAAATTATTTGTATGTAATATTTTTTCATATTTATTTTCTATTATATATATATATTTTAATTTATTGATCTGCAAATAAATACAATGTCACCCAAAAGGGTTTGGTGGAATCTACTTTTTAATTTTCTTCTCATCAGACGATATTTTCTTTACAATTTTAAACTAAAAAAAAAAAAGGAAAAAATTGTATCTAATGGACCGAAAAAAAATCTAAATAAAAGAGAAAGTTTATGAACAACAAATATTTGGTAAATTATTAATACCAATTTAAAAAAAAAAAGTTTGTTTATTAAATTACGGCAGAATCTACTTCTTAATTTCTTTTTTTTTTCCTTTTTATTTTTGCATAACCATTTCACTGGTTATGCAAAAATGTACACTGTCCATGTTTACAATTTTAAACTAAAAAGAAAAAGTAAAACATTGTATCTAATGTACCGGGAAAAAAAATTAAAATGAAAGTGAAAGTTTATGAACAATGAATAATATTTGGTAAATTATTAATATCATTTATTTTTTTTAAGTTTGTTTATTAAACTAGGGCAGAATATACATCTTAATTTCTTCTTTTCTTCCTTTTTATTTGTGCGTAACCATTTTACTGGTTATGCAAAAATGTACACTGTCCATGTTTACAATTTTAAACTAAAAAAAAAAGTAAAAAATTGTATCTAATGTACCGGAAAAAAAATTCAAATAAAAGTGAAAGTTTATGAACAATAAATAATATTTGGTAAATTATTAATATCATTTTTTTTTAAAGTTTGTTTATTAAATGACGGCAGAATCTACTTCTTAATTTCTTATTTTCTTCCTTTTTATTTTTGCATAACCATTTTACTGGTTATGCAAAAATGTACACTGTCCATGTTTACAATTTTAAACTAAAAAGAAAAAGTAAAACATTGTATCTAATGTACCGGAATTTTTTTTTAAATAAAAGTGAAAGTTTATGAACAATAAATAATATTTGGTAAATTATTAATATCATGTTTTAAAAAAAAGTTTGTTTATTAAATTACAGCAGAATATACAGTACGTCTTAATTTCTTCTTTTCTTCCTTTTTATTTGTGCATAACCATTTTACTGGTTATGCAAAAATGTACACTGTCCTCCATGAGAGTTTGGTAGAATTTACTTTTTAATTTTTATCCCATCAGACAATATTTATTTGGAGGACTTTTTATCGATTAGCAGAACATATACAACAATGTCCAAAAAGGGTTTGGCGGAACATACTTTCTAAATGTTATTCTAGTCAGACAATATTTTGGGATTTATGCAACTTTCACCTAAAAAGTAAAAAATTAAACTAGTGCAATGAAAATATTGTCCCACTTAAAAGAAAGTTGAAAAGTAACTGAACAAGAAAAAAGTTATTGGTAACTTTTTTTTAGTTGTTATTTGTTTAATGTTCGATGTTGTCTATTTTCTATGTTGTCCATTTTTAACATTCTCTATGTTGTAAGTTCTCTATTTCATTTAGTTCTCTATTTTCAAGGTCGTTCACTTTTTATGTAGTTTTTTTTTTTTACATTGTCCATTTTTCTATGTTGTCCATTTTCTATGTTCTCAATTTCTTATGTCATCGTTTTTCTTGTCTATTTACTACAATGTTCATCGTCTACGTTTTTCTATTTCTTATCTAATCCATTTAGTACATTGTCTAGTTTATAAGTTGTCTATGCCCTGTGTTCTCCATTTCCTTCTCTGTTCATTTTCTACTTTCTCTTTTTTCTACATTGTCTATGCTCTATGTTCTCTTTTTTCTAAATTGTCTAGGCTCTATGTTCTGCACTTTCTACTTTGTCTATGATCTACGTTCTCTTTATTCTAAATTGACTATGCCCTCCCTATATTCTCTTTTGTTCTACATTGCCTATGCTCTATTTTTCTTTTTTCTACATTGTCTATACTCTACGTTCTCTTTTTTCTACATTGACTATGTTCTGCATTTTCTCCGTTGTCTATGCTCTACGTTCTCTAGTTTCTACATTGTCTATGCTTTATGTCCTCTAGTTTCTACATTGTCAATGCTCTATGTTCTCTAGTTTCTACATTGTCTATGCTCTAAGTTGTCTAGTTTCTACATTGCCTATACACTATGTTCTCCATTTTCTACATTGACTATGCTCTATATTCTCAATTTTCTACATTGTAAATGCTCTATGTTCTCCATTTTCTACATTGTCTATGCCCTATGTTGCCCAGTCTCTAAATTGTCTATGCTCTATGTTCTCTAGTTTCTACATTGTCTACGCTCTATGTTGTCTAGTTTCTACATTGTCAATGCTCTATGTTCTCTAGTTTCTAAATTGTTTTTGCACTATGTTCTCTAGTTTCTACATTGTCTACGCTCTATGTTGACTAGTTTCTACATTGTCAATGCTCTATGTTCTCTAGTTTCTAAATTGTCTATGCTCTATGTTCTCTAGTTTCTACATTGTCTATGCTCTATGTTCTCTAGTTTCTACATTGTCTATTCTCTATGTTCTCTAGTTTCTACATTGTCTACGCTCTATGTTGTCTAGTTTCTACATTGTCTATGCTCTATATTCTCTAGTTTCTACATTGTCTACGCTCTATGTTGTCTAGTTTCTACATTGTCTATGTTCTCTAGTTTCTACATTGTCTACGCTCTATGTTCTCTAGTTTCTACATTGTCCATGCTCTATGTTCTCCATTTTCCACATTGTCTATGCCAGGGGTGGACAATTTTTACCGGGGGCCGCATGAGCAACCTGAGCACTGCTGGAGGGCCACACCGACAATATTTCAATTACATTTTGCTCAATATTATTTTTGATATACTGTAAGATAAATAATAATAATAATCATAATAATTAATAAGAATTTCATTTAACCTAACTTAACTTTATACAAAAGCGGATTGCTTTTGATGGTTTTATTTTTAACACTGTCTTACACTACACTTCCTGATGTGTAACACAATGCAAAAATGTCCATTTCTGCACAGGGTCAATTTCTGTCACTTTATCCTGCATCCTCTTTAAAAGTCCAACATTTTTCCCCGTCAGATTTGGACAACCATCTGTTGTCACACCTGCCAGCTTGTCCCATTTCAGTCCTAACATGTCCAAACATGCATTTACATATGTGAACAAGTCGTTACCTGTGGTTGTCTCTTTAATTGACTGCATGGCTGCCAGCTCCTCCGTGATTTGAAAGTCGGCAGTTATCCCACGTAGGAAGATGAGCAGCTGGGCGGTGTCACGTACATCGCAGCTCTCATCCAAAGCCAGCGAAAAACAGTCAAAGTCGGCCGTTCTGTTCTTCAGCTGAAGCTCCAAGTTTCCAGCGATGGTCTCAACCTGCCTCGTTACAGTGCGTCGGGAGAGTGACACGTTCTCAAATGCGCCCCTCTTCTGCGGGCATATCAGCGCAACAAAGTCCAATAAGCACTCCTTAATAAACTCTCCGTCAGAAAACGCCTTACTTTTTCTGGCGATTTTGTGAGAAATGATGAAACTTGTCCTGACGGCTGCATCTCTGGGGGTGTGAAATTTGGCAAAAAGTCCTTGTTGAGTTCGCAGTTTTACCATCAACGCATCAGCCTCCCTTGCGTGCTCTTCATCAGACACATTCCTGTATTTTTCCTGGTGCTTCGTCGTGTAGTGGCGAATCAAATGATATTCTTTAAACACAGCAACCTGTGTACAACAAATTAAGCACACGGCTTTACCTTTAATTTCTGTAAAGAAATACTTGGCAGTCCATGTCTTGTTGGAAACACAGCATTCGTCATCAACTTTTCTCTTTTTAGCGTGAGCTGACATCTTGGTGGTAACCGGGCATCACTTGTCGCTGTGCACCTTCACTCACAGGTTACACATGGACATACGTCCATAAATAACAATTTTCAAAATAAAAGCAGCAAAATTGTATTGCACGCACGACATAGATACTTTTTTAATTTTATTTAGTAATTTATGATTGCCGCTGTTCACATTCACTCACAATCACACACGCGCATACAAATAACGCTTTTCAAAACAAAAGCAGCACCGTTGTATTGCACACTCGACATAGATACTTTTTTAATTTTATTTTGTAATTTATGATTGGCCTCACGCGGGCCGGACAGGGACGCACAAAGGGCTGGATGTGGCCCGTGGGCCGCCGAATGCCCAGGTCTGGTCTGCGTTGTCTATTTTTTTACGTTAATTCTCTATTTTCTACCTTGTTTATTTTTAAAGGTTTCTATTTTCTAAGTCGTTCACTTTCTACGTTGTTTTTTTTAACGTTCTCTTTTTTTCTATGTCCTCTATTTTCTACCTTGTCTATGCTCTATTTTCACTATTTTCCATGTGTTCAATGTTCTGTGTTGTCTATTTACTACATTGTTCATCCTCTACGTTTTCTATTTCTTATCTAATCCATTTAGTGTATTGTCTAGTTTATAAGTTGCCTATGCCCTATGTTCTCCATTTCCTTCGCTGTTCATTTTCTACTTTCTCTTTTTTCTACATTGTCTATGCTCAATGCTCTCCATTTTCTACATTGTTTATGCTCTATGTTCTCTAGTTTCTACATTGTCTATGCTCTATATTTTCTACATTGTTTATGCTCTATGTTCTCTAGTTTCTACATCGTCTATGCTCTCCATTTTATACATTGTTTATGCTATATGTTCTCTAGTTTCTACATTGTCTATGCTCTATGCTCTTCATTTTCTACATTGTTTATGCTCTATGTTCTCTAGTTTCTACATTGTCTATGCTCTCCATTTTCTACATTGTTTAATGCTCTATGTACTCTAGTTTCTACATTGCCTATGCTCTCCATTTTCTACATTGTTTATGCTCTATGTTCTCTAGTTTCTACATTGCCTATGCTCTCCATTTTCTACATTGTTTATGCTCTATGTTCTCTAGTTTCTACATTGGCTATGTTCTCCATTTTCTACATTGTTTATGCTCTATGTTCTCTAGTTTCTACATTGCCTTTGCTCTCCATTTTCTACATTGTTTATGCTCTATGTTCTCTAGTTTCTACATTGTCTATGCTCTCCATTTTCTACATTGTTTATGCTCTATGTTCTCTAGTTTCTACATTGCCTATGCTCTCCATTTTCTACATTGTTTATGCTCTATGTTCTCTAGTTTCTACATTGTCTATGCTCTACGTTGTGCGTGCTGTAGGTAGCCTATGTCCTCCACTCTATGTTCCAGGCACGAGGTGGAACATAGAGCAGAGAGCAGGCTGCACCTGCTGTGTGTGAAACACAAGCTGCTTGTAAGAAGCACAAATATTTGGGAGGAATCATAAAAGACATAAAAGAGCAACAGAAGATGGATGATCTGCTTCCCAGTCAGCATGATGCACACACACACACACACACACACACACACACACACACACACACACACACACACACACACACACACACACACACACACACACACACACACACACACACACACACACACACACACACACACACACACGAAGCGGAGCGTGTAATGCTAACATGATGTTGAAGGCTGACAGGTGAAATGTTGCGTGTCATCGCCGCTTCAGCTGTGAAATACTGGAAGTGACATCATCAGGTGGTGTCAAGTGTTAGTTATTATATATTTATCATAAAGTTATTAGTGCGTATCTTTTACACACCTGTGTTACTATGTATCAGTGTGTGTCTTTGTGTATTAGTGTGCACACTTATGGAGTAGTGTGTATCTTTTATACACGTGTATCACTGTGTTTCCGTGTGTGTGTCTTTGTGTATCAGTGTACACACGCATGTATTTGAATGTACTAGTGTGTATCTTTTATACAAACCCCATTTCCATATGAGTTGGGAAATTGTGTTAGATGTAAATATAAACGGAATACAATGATTTGCAAATCCTTTTCAACCCATATTCAGTTGAATGCACTACAAAGACAAGATATTTGATGTTCAAACTCATAAACTTTTTTTTTTTTTTTTTGCAAATAATAATTAACTTAGAATTTCATGGCTGCAACACGTGCCAAAGTAGTTGGGAAAGGGCATGTTCACCACTGTGTTACATGGCCTTTCCTTTTAACAACACTCAATAAACGATTGGGAACTGAGGAAACTAATTGTTGAAGCTTTGAAAGTGGAATTCTTTCCCATTCTTGTTTTATGTAGAGCTTCAGTCGTTCAACAGTCCGGGGGTCTCCGCTGTCGTATTTTACGCTTCATAATGCGCCACACATTTTCGATGGGAGACAGGTCTGGACTGCAGGCGGGCCAGGAAAGTACCCGCAGTCTTTTTTTACGAAGCCATGCTGTTGTAACACGTGCTGAATGTGGCTTGGCATTGTCTTGCTGAAATAAGCAGGGGCGTCCATGAAAAAGACGGCGCTTAGATGGCAGCAACTCTAACCCTAACCCTAACCTTAACCCTAAACCTAACCCTGTCTCGTCTTAGCGTAGAGTGAGCGGCCATCATGTGTGTGTGCGTGCTCTGGCAATGCTTACTTAATGGGGACATCATCACCTTTAGGGGACCTCTGACGGTATGGGGACAAAAAAAACAGGTCCCCTAAAGGGAAACCGTTTTAAATGATAGTCAGATCCATTCTGAAGATGCCTAAGTGATTTTTAAGTTTTGGCCCATAAAACATGTTTACTGGTTAGTTTGAGTGTGAGGTTTAGTTCTGGTTTAGTGTTCCTTGGGATGACATTTTCATACAGCATGATTATAAAACATTATTACCATCCATCCATCCATCTTCTTCCGCTTATCCGAAGTCGGGTCGCGGGGGCAGCAGCTTAAGCAGGGAAGCCCAGACTTCCCTCTCCCAAGCCACTTCGTCCAGCTCCTCCCGGGGGATCCCGAGACGTTCCCAGGCCAGCCGGGAGAGATAGTCTTCCTAGCGTGTCCTGGGTCTTCCCTGTGGCCTCCTACCGGTCGGACGTGCCCGAAACACCTTCCTAGGGAGGCGTTCGGGTGGCATCCTGACCAGATGCCCGAACCACCTCATCTGGCTCCTCTCGATGTGGAGGAGCAGCGGCTTTACTTTGAGCTCCCCCCAAATGACAGAGCTTCTCACCATATCTCTAAGGGAGAGCCCCGCCACTCGGCGGAGGAAACTCATTTCGGCCGCTTGTACCCGTGATCTTGTCCTTTCGGTCATGACCCAAAGCTCATGACCATAGGTGAGGATGGGAACGTAGATCGACCGGTAAATCGAGAGCTTTGCCTTCCGGCTCAGCTCCTTCTTCACCACAACCTTAAATGTGAAACTTCCTATAAGAGGACAGCTGTAGTGCTGTATTCTGAGGATCATGTCATATTCAGTGTTGGGACTAACTGAAACGCCGTTAGTTTTGACGGTAACTAGTAATCTAAGGGGTTATTTTTTATATTCAGTAACTCAGTTACCATTACTACAAGATGCGTTACTGCATTATTTTTTATGTAGTATCGGCTAGAAACAGAAGATCTGAGTGTGTTTTATTGGAGCGCTGCGGTGTCGTCCTTCTGTGTCTCAAGGAAAGGAAGAGACATGCCTTCTGTGGGTGGGGGTGGAGCGCAGGGGAGACGTTCCTCCAGGGCCTATGTACTTCGGGGCTAACAACCTTCACTTTACCCGGAAGTGGTTCTTTACAGCGGAAGGTGAATGACGAGGCCAGCGGTTTGTTGCAACTTTGTGACTTTATTGGACGCAGCCAACTACCAAGCTAGAGCACCTGCACGCACTCACTGTCACCGTTCCCTCACCTCTCTCGCCCTCTCACTCACTGACGTCACTCACCTCACATGCTGTCATATCTTAAAGGGCCACACACACACACACACACACACACACACATACGCTACTCTCATAACAACTAACAAGACATCATGGCGAAGCCAGAAGTCGAGTTTCTTAACATGGAGACATTCTCAATACTTTTCGTTTGTCGAGCACAAAGAAAATAACATTTTAATTAAATGTAAGTTGTGTCTTGGATCAAAGATCCTATCTACTTAAAGTTAAAGTTAAAGTGCCATTATGTTGCAACTATTTAAAATAGTTTTGTCAATTTGTTCTGGCCTGAAATAAATTGGCCCTTTGAAACATATCTTTGTCTTTGTGTGTTGTATGTAGACCACATTGCTTAGCAGAGTTCAGTGATGCAAATGCATGTCAAGTTGATCAACACATTGTATTATTCTCCAGTGCAATAACAGTACTGAAATGAAGGCTAAAAGGGCATTAATGGGAGCCTTAAAAAAAAAAAGAAGAAAAAAAAGAAGTAACTAAATAGTTACTTTTCACATTAACGCATTACTTTTTGGTGTAAGTAACTAAATTAGTAACTGAGTTACTTTTGAAATAAAGTAACTAGTAACTGTAACTAGTTACTGGTTTTCAGTAACTAACCCAACACATATTCATATTTCATTTGAACTTCCTCAGTAGTCACGTACAAATTTGTGTGAATTATGCAAAATTATTTAAATTTGGTCCCCAGGGTCCACAGTAAGAATGATCAGCACATTACTTCATCAATCCAGAGATTTAAAGACTTGGTCCCCATTTCAAATGATAACCAGAATGTGTGTGTGTGTGTGTGTGTGTGTGTGTGTGTGTATGTTTGTGTGTGTGTGTTCTGGCAATGATTACTTAATGGGGACATCACTCTGTTTACACAGTCACCTTTAGGGGACCTCTGACGGTATGGGGACAAAAAAACAGGTCCCCTAAAGGGAAACCTTTTTAAATGATAGTCAGATCCATTCTGTATTCTGAGGATCATGTCATATTTAATTTGAACTTTTTTTTTTTTAATTAATGGTCCTCGGTAGTCACGTATAAATGAACCATATTAACTCTTTCTCCCCAGGGTCCCCAGTAAGAATGATCAGCACATTACTTCATCAATCCAGAGATTTAAATGGTCCCCATTCTAAATGATAACCAGTATGTGTGTGTGTGTGTGTGTGCGCGTGTGTGTTTGTGTGTGTGTGTGTGTATGTGTGTGTGTGTGTGTGTGTGTGCGTGTGTGAGCAGCTGGAGGTCACCAAGTGTCTTCTCCACATTGAATGTTCTTCTCCAAGTGCAAGGTCAGCACTTCTCATTCTAAGCTTGTCCTCAGAGGGCAAAAAAACACACACACACACACACACACACACCTTCAAACAGATATCCGTCCGCACAAACTCAGACCTCACACACGTGCGCTAGCATGTTAGCATGCTAGCATGGCCCAACGACACAATGCGTCCAAGTATGGCATCCCGACGTAGCGCCAAAGTCTCCTGAGGTGACGCCTTGTCGGCACATAAACACCTGACACGCGAAACCATCCGCGCTAAGAACATGATGGCGTCTATTTATAACAAATCTATTTCCACGTCTCATCTGTCCACTTCATTTCCAGCGGGCAAGATCCGGCTGACGTTGGAAACAAAAACACAAAACTCAACTTTTTCAACGCGTGGAAAAGTCACATGACCATTCTTTCATTGGACTTCCTTTGTCCTCCCCGTCAAACATGTGACCTTTCAACCCTGCCATCCGAACGCTGGGCTCAAACATCAAACAACGACGGCACTAAACGGGTAGGCAGGATTAACACTAGACGGGCGGACAAGTACAACAAAGCAACACGAAGCAGCGTGCAAACATGAAGAACACAATAACAACAGGCAAAAATGAGCAAAAAAACTAAACAAAAGTGACACTAAACAGGCAGCCATGTACGAAAATAAACATTCAAAAGACTAAACGGGCAGCCAAGGACAACAGACAACAACAAAACTAAACAGACAGCCAAAGACAACAGACAACAACAAGACTAAAGAGGCAGCCAAGGACAACAGACAACAAGAAGACTAAACAGGCAACCAAGGACAACAAACACCAACAAGACTAAACGGGCAGCCAAGAACAACAAACACCAACAAGACTAAACGGGCATCCATAGACAAAATAGAGTGATACTAAATGAGCAGCCAAGGACAACAAACAAGACCAAACGGGCATCCAGGGACAACAAACAAGACTAAACAGGCAGCCAAGGACAACAGACAACAACAAGACTAAACGGGCAGCATCGGAGAACAAACACCAAGAAGACTAAACGAGCAGCCAAGAACAACAAACACCAACAAGACTAAACGGGCAGCCATAGACAAAATAGAGTGATACTAAATGAGCAGCCAAGGACAACAAACAAGACTAAACGGGCAGCCTGGGACAACAAACAAGACTAAATGGGGCAGCCAAGGACAACAAAACAAAATTTAGACTAAACAGGCAGCCATGCTGAAAAAAACCCATTAAAAAAGACTAAAGGGGCAGCCAAGAACAACACAAAACAAGATGAAACAGGCAGCCAAGAACAACAAACAACAACAAGACTAAACGGGCAGCCAAGGACAACAAACACCAACAAGACTAAACAGGCAGCCAAAGACAACAGACAACAACAAGACTAAAAGGGAAGCCAAGAACAACAAACACCAACAAGACTAAACAGGCAGCCAGGGACAATAAACAAGACTAAATGGGGCAGCCAAGGACAACAAAACAAAATTTAGACTAAACAGGCAGCCATGCTGAAAAAAACCCATTAAAAAAGACTAAAGGGGCAGCCAAGAACAACACAAAACAAGATGAAACAGGCAGCCAAGAACAACAAACAACAACAAG